>NC_083110.1:80932570-81202570 GCF_949774975.1 Lagenorhynchus albirostris | reverse complement strand
ACTAACCCCGTTCCAAGCGCACCGCTTGGGGCACTTAACAGAGCTGCGGATTTAATTTGTTTCTAATTTAATCCTTACAACAGCTCTGTTCAGAAGGTTTTGCTTCCTTTGGATAGATCAGGAGACGACGGCCCAGGGGTTAAGAAGGGACACCCTGTCTAACGTGAAGCAGGAGGTGCCACGCTCAGCGTTTCCGGGGGGCTCCACTGGTCTTGGGGGCAGAGCCCAAGCACGCGACTCCTTACACAGCAGGGCCTCATTTCTCACGGCGTCCCCACCCCGGCCCCCTCTCCTTCCAGTCTCTTGCTGTGTCCACTTGAACTTCATACCCCCAGACTGACCTTCCCGGATCCCGGCCTGGGCTACCTCCCTGCCCACGAGCCCCACGGCACTGTGGGCTACGGTCCTCGCCACACACCGAAATTCGCTTTATCGTCATTACTTTGTCTGGCTTCTCTGAAGGCTTACACCCTGTCTGTTCTCATCCATTCATCTGCTCATTCAGTGAATACTTACCAAATGTCCACCCTGAGCTCGACAGTGTTAGAGGTGCTAGAGACACAGAGGAATGAGAACGACATGGTCCCCCTAAAGCATTTGTTCTGGGAGAGGGGACCAATGGAACACACCATAAACCCACAGAAATGAATGAAGAACACAGCATGGTGATGGTCTGGAGTGTGACAAGCCTCTTCAGAGGGTGGGCAGGGAAGGCCTTTCTGAACAAGGAGTACCTGAGCCCAGGCAAGGGCTCCTGCAGGTAGAGTGAGGCCTGGGATGCTGCAGGCCGCCCATAGATGTTTCTGTTATGAAGGGATTAATGAGACAAACCAAGAGCTCCACAAATGCCTACTGAAAGAATGAGTGGTTTGGGAAAAAGATAGAGAAAAACCCTCAATCCAGGTCATTGATCCATAAATGAAAGGTCAAAGTTTTGGTTTAAGAACTGTTAAATTTCTAAAAAGTTGACATAACCAGTATTCAGTGCCTTGATTTGCAGCACGCCACAGGATCTGGGCTGGTTGTTAAGGCCAAACAGAGGATGCTGTGAACACAGGCTCAGAAAGGCACCACCAAGAGGTGAAGTCAAGAGTCCTTCTGGGCTTCCCTGGTGGCGCAGTGGTTGAGAGTCCGCCTGCTGATGCAAGGGACATGGGTTCGTGCCCCGGTCCGGGAAGATCCCACATGCCGTGGAGCGGCTGGGCCCGTGAGCCATGGCCGCTGAGCCTGCGTGTCCGGAGCCTGTGCTCCGCAACGGGAGAGGCCACAACAGTGAGAGGCCCGTGTACCGCGCAAAAAAAAAAAAAAAAAAAAAAAAAAGGGGGTCCTTTTAAAAGCTGAAGAAATCATTACGATCCCGTGTGAACGTGAAAGAAATCAGTGTGCTGGTGCCCTTTTCTGCGGAACTGAACAGTCACGAGCTTGCAGGTGGTTTCCACTGTGTAGAGTGTGGCGGCCGGGCCCTGCCCCTGCTTGGAGAGAGGCCCGAGGACGACGGCGGCTCAGCTCCCACACCGGCCCCACCCCCTTCTCAGCGAGTCTGTGCGCCAGGGCCCCACGTAAACGGGCTCTCTGCCTTTGAACCCTCCCCCGGCTCTGTCAGCCCCAGGAGAGACGCTGGTACGTCAAGATCGCGAAACTCAAAACCTCTGCAACGCAAAGTTCCGCTTCTTTTCATGTTTTAAACATCTGACTTCTCCAAACTGCTCACTCTGGTTTTCCTCCTTGAATGAAGCTTCCTATTCTCTAGGAGATCCCTGACCAGCCAGGGCCGGCCCTTCCACGGCACACGTCTGCCCTGGAGTGGGGGATGCCTAACCCTGGGTGGTCCCAAGACAGCCCCAGCCCCAGGAGCAGGGGCAGGGGGAAAGGGGCAGGACAAAACACGACAGGGTCACCTGGTTTTCTAACAGGTTTCCACTTGGCTACAAACCCCCTTTTCTGTCCGTAAGTCATCAGTAAAAATGGAGCTGGAGACGTCCCTCAGCCTTTTGCTAGCTCGACTTCCTCTACAGGCCATCGTCACACGTTAACCTGCTTCCGGATGCTCTCTTGCCAACCGTGGGAGCTACTGACTGACCTAGGGTTCCCAGTCAGGGCTAGTGCTTGCCTACGGATGTTCAGAAAACGTGGAGGCATTGCTGGCTGCCACAGTGACTAGGGGATGCTACTGGCATTCAGTAAGGCGATGGTCAGCTCACAGACTGGGATGGGTCAAATGCCATTGGGTGTCCCCAGCTGAAAAGCCCTAAAGCCAGCTCTGTTAACTCCTGTGGGCTCCCACTTCGGCAGTTGTAAGTTACCTGCAACCCCATCGACCAGAGATAACCACTGCTGACTAAACGTATTCCTTTCAGTCTTTTGTTTTTAATCATTTCAATGTTCTTCAGTTCAGGTGGGATGTCGACAATGAGGATCTTCCTTTGTTAGAAAGATTCTTGAAAACGTTTTTTTTTAAATGCAGAATATTCCCATGTGTAGATCTATCTTGACTTCCTTAAAAACGTCCCCTCTGTGTATGTGGGCATTCGGATCGTCTATTTTTATTTTTGTAATCATGGTCTATCACAGAGGTAAAGCATGTGTGCATCCCTTCCGCCCAGTTCGTGGCCCTGTGAGGAAACCATCACAGAACTACTTAAGCGCTGCATCTTAATAAACAGCTCTGTGTTCTGGGAAACACCCGTCTGAGTGCAAAGGCCGTCTGATCCCACTGCTAGCACGCTCTGCTCCTGCCCAGCAAGGGTTCTCCTCATCTATTAATGGACTATTCTTCAAAAGTGGCCCTACAAGAATTAAGAGCAGAGTGCCTAGGAGGAAATAAGCCTTCATTTGTCTTGCAAATTAAACCCTATTAACCCCACAGGCTGCTCCTTGAACATGCTTCTAATATTAGTTACACTGCATACATTATGTAGATTTCATGTTTTCTACATTATATTAGATGCAAAATGTTTTAAAATTCTAGAATGTTTCTAAAACTAACCAAAAGAATTCTAATGTTCCACTATGCAGGGAGTTTTGGAGGAAGAACACGTTAGTTTAATTCTGAGACTGTATGATGCTCAATCACACAGATTGTAATTGTCAACTAAATATCAAAAAAATCAAAACCAGAAAATAGTCCAGTGAGTCGCTCTGTTGCTTCATTTTTTTCCCAAAAGATTTATCGGGCACAAAGGTGAAACCACCTTAGTTTGAAAAATTTAAAGTTTGTTTCTTGCGAGATATGACCTAAGAGAAAGCCTGAAATCCAGACGTCACCACTTTCTCTTGAAGAAATTATATGATCAGCTACCTTCTCACGCAGTTATCTATTTTCCAGCGACGGACTGACGGAATAGCTGTGGAAAACTTATAAAACTGTTACTTTTCTGTACAATTGGGAGAATAGTTAATCAATCTCTACCAAAAGCCCTGCTGAGACTTTGACTGGGATTGAGTTAAACCCACCGACCAATACAGGGAGAAGTGAGTTCCCAACAACACTTGAGTTTTCCAATCCAAGAACGCAGAATGTCTCTCCGGTTACTACGAAGTCATTTTCTTTCTTTCATTTAGGGTTTCGTAATTTTCAACATACATATCTTGCAAATATCAACAGAAATCTATTTCAAAGTCTTTTTTGCTTTATTGTAAATGAAACTATATTTTTAAAATTTCTAATATTCATTGTTAGTATACGGAAATACAGTTGGTTTTGGATGTCGCGTAGTTTTCTTGAGGATTTTTTTTGGTTTTTATATGTAGGCAATCATGCCTTCTACAGAGACAGTTTTATTTCTTCCTTTTCCATAATGTGTGTGTGGTTTTTCTTTTTTCCTTGAGGTACTGGACCGGCCAGAACCCCCAGTTGAACAGGCGTAGTAGGAGTTCCTCCCCTTGCCTGGGTTCTGATTTTTGGAATCAGTCCATCACCGTTAGGTACGCTGCATGTAGTTCAGAGGTGCCATTTACCAAAAAAATCAGGTTAAGAAATTTCTCTACATACATCTATTGAGATGATCATAGCTTATCTTCATTTTCTTTTCTGCTGACATGATGAGTCGATTGATTTTAAATGTTGAACAGGTTTACATTCCTGGGGATAAACAACTTGGTCATGTTGTATCATCCTTTTTATATACTATAGTTTCAATTTGCTAATACTCTTGAGGGTTTCTGCATCTGTGTGTATGAGGAATCTTCTTTTAATGACTTTATCTGGCTGGGGTATCAGGTAATGTTGGCACCATAAAATGAGTTGGAAAGTGCTCTTTCCTTGTGTATTTCCTGGAAGAGTTTCTGGAGAACTGATATTATTTCTCCTATAAATTGTTGGTAGAATTTATCGGTGAAGCCATCTGGGCTTGAATTTTCCTTTATGGGAAAATGTCTACTCTGTCAATTAGTGTAATAGATGTAAGACTATTTAGGCTCTCTACTTCTTCTTGAGTGAGCTTTGGTACTTGAGCCTTTCAAAAAAGTCATCCATTCATCTCAGTAGTCAAATGTCCAGGCTCAGCTGTTCATGCCACATACTCCTTACCTTTACAAGTTGGTAGGATTGGTAACAATGTCCCCTCTTTCATTCTTAACACTGTTAATTTATGTCTTTTATTTCTCACTCCGACTAGGGATTTATTGGTTTTACTGATATTTTTAGAAGAATTAGCTTTAGATTCAAGGATAGTTTCTATTGTTTTTCTGTTTTCAATTTCATCCATCTCTGTTCTCACCTTTATCACTCCTTCCCTCTGTTTGCCTTGGCTTCAATTTGCTCTTCTTCTTAAAGAAGCTTAGATCATTGTTTTGAGATCTTTTCCCCCTAATATAAATACTTAATGCTATAAATTTCCCTCAAAGCACAACATTAGCTACCTCCTAGGACTTCTGGTAGGCTTTCCCTATGTTGACTTCTCTGAACAGTGAGTTAATTTAAAATATTTTGGCTTTTCATCTATCTTTGTTACCAATAATTTAATCCCACTGTGGTAAGAGACAAGATTTTGCACAACTTAAATACTTTAAAATTTATTCAGAACTGTTTTATGGCTCAGAATATGACCTACCTTAGAAATGATCCATGTGTACTTGAATTGAGCACGTATTTGGCTTTTGTTAAGTGGAGTGGTCTATAAATGTCAATTACAACAAGGCGGTGGATAATGCTGTGCAAGCTATCCACATCCTTACTGGTGTTAGGTTAATCTGTCTTATCCCTTACCGAGAAAGGAGTGGTAAAGTGTCCTCCTATAACTGTAAACTTGTCTATTTCTCCCTTCCCTTTTTGCTTCATAAATTCTGTAGCTGGGCACAGAGCCATTTAAGAGTGTTCATCTTCTTGGTGAATTAACCATTTTATCATTAGATAATGTATCTCTCTACCCCTGGTAATATTCTTTGTTTTAATAGTCATCTAATATTACCAGTCACTTCAGGTTTCTTTTTATCAGTGTTTTCGTGGTATATGTCTTTTACCTTTCCTATACCTTTAGCTCTGTCTTCCTATTTAAAGTGGGTTTCTTTCAGACAGCACACATTTGGGTCTTGATATTTTTTCCCCTCACAATTTTACAATTTCTGTTTCATAACTGGTATACTTAGAGCATTAAATTTAATGTAATTATTGACATGATGGGATCAAAATGTGCCATCTTGTTAGCTTTTCTGTGCTTGTTCCTTCTGTATTTTATTCCTTTTTTTTTTTCTCTTTTATGCCTGATTTTGGACAGACGGCCACAGTATGGTCACAGACAATTTCTATCCCATAGAAAGCTTGATTTTGGGCCTGTATATAATCATACTTATTGAGATGTAAGAGACCTGATGAGTTTGTAGCAGAAAACTCACTTGCAGTCAGGAGGTACATCTGTTAAATCACACACTTGGAGGCACGTCTCTCAATGCCTGGCTCTGGTTGCTCTATCCAGCCCCTGTTAACACCGTGATTGTAGATAAGCAAAAGAGTTAAAAACACTAATATCTCTGGGAGAGCCACCAAGTCAAGGATGGTGACTATGACTCACATCACCTCTTTAACAAGGCAACAGTGTCATCAAAGAACCTGAGAGGTAGGTATTACTCCAACAGGGGAATTAGGATAAAAAACCAGAGGCTCAGAAAGGTTATAAAACATATCCAGTTAAGTGTTGTATAATGTTTGTTCTAGAACATCACAAGGTCTCCTCTTAAAGTTATGACTCCTTAGTCAAATATTTCTTAAAAGAAAATTTATAACTACTAGTTGATTTTATGGAGTAACATTATCATCCTAGGAAGCACTCCAGTCAGTAACACTGTCAATGGTCCCATTTATGAAAAGAAATACTCTTAAGCCCTTCTCCCTTTCATCAATAAAGCCTGTATAGGTTGACTGAGCACCTACCCAGGCCACGTCTTAATGTACTTCACAGGACAGCTAAAGGAACAGACAGACAAGCCATGATTATTGGCTGTTCAAAGACTACTACAGAAAAAATTCCTATTCATACACTGTGATCCATTTGAAGGGTAAGGGAGAATTATTTGTTTCATGAGCTTCTTTGGCCTTTACATTCATCCAATAATGTCCAAACACAAACAAATATCTAGGTTAAATGAATAAAGAGTGATCCCTGGTATCAAGGATGCAAACGTGCCTTTGCGTTAGCTCTTACATTGTGATTGCTTTAATCTACAGGTCTGGAGAGACACTGAGTTCATGTAAACTGCTTTCTTTTCAACTATGGCAATCAACAAATGCACATTTGTCTTTGTAGACAACTCTTAACCTGCTGGAATATATGAAGAATACCTTTTAATTTACAGCATTTTTCCCCCCATTATCCTTAAAATGATGACTGGCCTAGTACATGACTAACCAATTTAAGCCCCCAAACATATATTATAAAGCTACCTATCTTGAGTCAATGTGCTAGAGAAAGCTGGAGGAAGTAGAAGACAGCAGGAAGGTATGATGAGATAACAGAACAGAATGTTCACCTTGGTTGGTACTCAATTTATTGACTTCACTTAAATGAAAAATACAGAACCACATATCCATCAACTATAGAATACATACTACCTCCAAGTACACAGGGAGCATTTACCAAAACAGAATACACGCTAGAACATAAACCTAAACAATTCTTAAATGAAAGAAATCACACAGAATAGGTTGTCTGATCACGTGAATTAGACTAGAAATAATACAAAGATAATCAGAAAAAAATCCATATGTTTAGAGACTACATATGGATCAAAAAGAAAATGAGGAAATCTTTAAAATATTTTAAGCAGATAATAGTACAATATATCAAAACTTGCAGGATGCAGCTAGAGCAGTATTTAGCAGGAAATTTAGAGCTTTAAGTATGTGAAAAGGAGGAGAGCTGAACAAAGATGTAATCTCTCTTCTAAGTAGCTAGGAAAAATAACAAATTAAGCCTAAGTGAGGTAAAAAGGTGGAGATCATTTTTGAAAGAGTAAAATCAACAAAGTAGAAGCAGAGGAAAATAAAAATAGAGAAATTTCAAAGGAAAAGTTGTCTTTGTTTTAAAGCATTAATAAAATGGATAAGTCTCTTCCCGGATCCATCCCCATCCCCATCCCCATCCGGGGTGGGGGCAGGGGAGGGAGAGAGGAAGGGGACAGAAAGAGAGGAGGAAGAGGGAACACTACCCTTTTTCAAGAATGAAAAAGGCTGTATCACTACAGATGTTAAAGACACTAAAAAGAAAATAAGAATATTATGAACACCTTTCGCCAATAAACTGAATACCTTAGATGAAATGGGGCAATTCAGTGAATAATACAAAATACAAGAACTGATTCAAGAAGAAACAGGAAACATAAATAGCTATATTAATTGAAGAATTTGAATCTGCAATTAAAAACCTTCCCCAAAAGAAATTTCAAGCCCAGAGGGATCAAAGGCAAATTCTTTCAAATATTAAAACAATAGAAATGGAAACTGGATGAAGAGTCTCTCAAAGAACACAGAAAGATGGAACACTTCCCATCTCGATCCTGCTGTATTTCTGGAAAATGCATTGAAAAAAGAAAAATTACAAGTCAATAACTCTCATAACAAAGACACAAAATCCCCAATAAACTATTAACAAATCAACGTCCACAACATACAAAGATAATAAATCACAACTAAGTTGCTTTATTACAAAAGTGAAAAAATAATTTAGCACTTAAAACCCATAATTCACTACAGTAACCAAGGAAAAAGAAAACGTCAATGCAGAAGAAAGATCTGATAAAATTCATCAATATATATTCACAATAAAAGCTCTCAGCAAACTAGAGATGTGGGACTTCCCTGGTGGCGCAGTGGTTAAGAATCCTCCTGCCAATGCAGGGGACACGGGTTTGAGCCCTGGTCCGAGAAGATCCCACATGCCATGGAGCAACTAAGCCTGTGAGCCACAACTACTGAGCCTGTGCTCTAGAGCCTGTGAGCCACAACTACTGAGTCCACGTGCCGCAACTACTGAAGCCTGCGTGCCTACAGCCCGTGCTACGCAACAAGAGAAGTCACCACAATGAAAAGCCCGTGCAACGCAACAAAGAGTAGCCCCCACTCGCCGCAACTAGAGAAAGCCCATGTGCAGCAATGAAGACCCAATGCCACCAAAAATAAATAAATTAATTAAAAAAAACTTTTTAAAACAAACCAAAAAAAACCAAACTAGAGATGAAAAGAAACTTCCTTATTCTGATAAAGGATACCTATTTTAAAAATCTCAAGAGTTAAATATTAAACCTGAATGGTGAAATATTGAATGCTTTTCCCCTGAAGTCATGAACAAGACAAAGATGTCTACACTCACCAATCTTACTCAACACTGTGCACAGATGAAATGATTGTGTATATAGAAAATCCAAAAGAAAGTACAGAAGTAGAATAAATCAATTTAGGAAGATCACATGATAAAAAGTTAATACATAAAACCCCATTATAAAGTAGACCAGCCAACAACTGGAAACTGGTAAAGAAAATAATACCATTTATGACAGCAACAATATAAAATATATTAGAATGAACCAAAAACAACGTACAAGACTTTTACACTAAAAAACCCAAAGCTCTGTTGGCAGAAATTAAAGAAACAAATAAATGAGGCACATATCACATTACTTAACTGTAAGATATTACTGATGCTGGATTATCCTCTAATGATCTGTGGAATCAATGTAATCCCAATCAAATTTCCAAGAGGCTTTTTGGGAGAGTTTTGTTTTAATTACTGACAAGTCGATTAAAAAATCTGTATGGAAATTCACAGGACCTAGGATAGTCATAATAATAAAAAAGAACTTCAAGAAACACAATATCTCATTTCAAACTTGTAGGGTGACGCTTCAACAATCATGATAGTATACTACCCGTGTAGGAATACAAGGATCAAGGAAACAGAAGAGAGAATCCAGAAATAAACATACACATACAGCATCAATTGATTTTTGACAAAAGCACCTACAGGTAATTTAATGGGAAAAAGGAAGTTGGTGGAACCACTGGATAAACATATAGGGAAAAAAAGGAAATTTGACTCCCTGTATCACATCATATTCAAACGTAAATTTTACATGGGTTACAGGCCGAGGCATGAAAGACAGTACCAAAAAATTGAAAAAAACCACAGGATCTTAGAGTACGCAAGTGTTTTTCAGACAGGTAAAAAAGATTATGTAAGAATGATCAATAGGCTTATGAAAAGATGCTCAATATCATTACTCATGAGAAAAATTAAAACCACAGGATACTCTTGCACAGCAATAAAATAGCTACAACTAAACAATACTGACAATACCAAATATTGGCACAAAAAAGAATTCTCCTCTCTTTATGTGACAATTGTTTTGGGAAATGACTGGCAGTGTCTACTAAAGCTGAACACACATCCAATGGTAATTTCACTCCTGGAGAATATCAGTAAGGATATAGTTTAACACGACACTACCACTCAACTGGTGATAATGGACATTTAGAGACTACTTTATCCAACAACAGCAGAATACACATTCTTCCCAAACCCCCATGGAACACTCACCAAGACAGATCACATTCTGAGCCATAAAACACACCTTAACAAATTTAAAATAGAAATCATACAATGTCAGTTCTCAGACTATAATGGAATTAAACTAGAAATCAATAACAGAGGGAAAACTGAAAACCCCCCAAATATTTGAAGAGTAAACACACTTCTAACTAATACATGGGTCAAAGAAGAGATTTCAAGATAAATTTTAATTTTTTTTTTTTTTTTTTTTGCGTTACGTGGGCCTCTCACCATTGTGGCCTCTCCCGTTGCGGAGCACAGGCTCCGGACGCGCAGGCTCAGCGGCCATGGCTCACGGGCCCAGCCGCTCCGCGGCATGTGGGATCTTCCTGGACCGGGGCACCAACCCGTGTCCCCTGCATGGACTCCCAACCACTGCGCCACCAGGGAAGCCCAATTTTAAAACATTTTGAACCATATGAAAATGAAACACAACTTACCAAAATTTGTTGGATGCAGTGAAAGCAGTGCTTAGGGGGAAATTTATACCAATGAACGCATACATTAGAAAAGAAGAGAGATCTAAAACCAATAATGTAAGTTTACACCTTAGGAAACTAGAAAAATAACAGCAAATTAAAACCAAAGTAAACAGAAGAATAATAAGAACACAAATCAAGAGAGAGAAATGAACAACATCAAAAGCTGGTTCCTGGCAAAGATCAATAAAACTGATAAGCCTCCGGCCAAGCTAACTAAGAATTAAAGATGGAGGACACAAATTACTTATTTCCGAAGTGAGAGACGGGGCATCACTATAGATCCCATGGACATTAAAATGATAAAGGAATATTATGAACAACTCTACGTCCACAGTGTGATAACCTAGATGAAATGGACCAATTCTTTGAGGGACACAATCTGCCAAAACTCACACAAGAAGAAACAATGTGAAAAGGCCTGTATCTTGTAAAGAAATTTCATCAATAAATCATTAATTTTCCAAAACAGAAAGCACAAGGCCCAGATAGATTCACTGGTGAATTCTACCAAACATTTAAGGGAAAAATTATACCCAAACTCTATAATCTCTTTCAGAGGATAAAGGCAGAGGGAATACTTCCTAATTCATTCTATGAGCCCAGTATTACCTAAATACCAAAACTAGACAAAGACATTACAAGAAAAGAAAACTACAGACCGATACTGTCCATGAACACAGATGTAAAAATCCACAAGAAAACATTAGCAGATCAAAACCAATAATGTATGAAAAAATATTTATACACCAAAACCAAGTGGGATTTATACCAGGTATGCAAGGCTGGCTTCAACATCTGAAAACTAATGTAATCCATTAAATCAACATGCTGAAAAACAAAAATCACATGGTCATAACTGATGCAGAAAAAGCATGAGAAAATCCAACACCGATTCATGATAAAAATGCTCAGTAAACTAGGCATAGAGAAGAACCTCCCTCAATTTGATAAAGAGTATCTACAAAAAAAGTCTACAGCTAATATCATACATAATGGTGAGAAACCTGAAACTTTCCTACTAAGAAAAAGGCACTAGGAATAAGGCAAGAATCCCCTCTGACCATTCCTTCTCAGCCCTGAACAGGAAGTGCTAGCTAATGTAGTAAGACAAGAGGAGGAAATACAAGGTATACAGATTGATAAGCAAGACATGAAACTGGTTTTTTCATAGATGACATGATCATCTATGTAGACTATCCAAACCAACTGACCAAAAAACTCCCTGGAACTAATTATTGCAAGACTGCAGGATACAAGGTGAATATACACAAGGCAATCGCTTTCCAAACTGCCAGCTATAACCAAGTGACATTTAAACTTAAAACCACAATACATTTACATTAGCAGCCCCCAAATGAAACACTTAGGTATAAATCTAACAATACCTGTACAAGATCTATACAAGGGAAACTACAAAACTCTGATACACAAAATCAATGAACTAAATAAATGGACAGATATTCTATGCTTATGGATAGGAAGACTCAATATTGTCAAGATGTTAGTTCTTCCCAAAGTGATCTAGAGAATCAGTGCAATCCCAATCAAAATACCAGCAAGCTATTTTGTGGTTATCAATAAACTGATGCTACAGTTTATACGGAGGGGCAAAAGACCCAGAATAGCCAACACAACACTGAAGGAGAAAAACCAAGTTGGAGGACTTAACGCTGTCCAACTTCAAGACTTAACTATACTGCCATGGTAATGAAGATAGTGTGGTATTCTCTAGGTCCAACCACGTCTCTACAAATGACCCAATTTCGTTCCTTTTTATGGCTGAGTAATATTCCATTGTATGTATGTACTACATCTTCTTTACCCATTTGTCTGTCGACGAGCATTTGGGTTGCCTAGAGACTGTTATACAGAGTGAAGTAAGTCAGAAAGAGAAAAACAAATACCGTATATTAATGCATATATGTGGAATCTCGAAAAATGGTACAGATGAACCGGTTTGCAAGGCAGAAATAGAGACACAGATGTAGAGAACAAACGTATGGACACCAAGGGGGGAAAGGTGGGGGGGGTGTGGTGGTGGGATGAATTGGGAGATTGTATACACTAATGTATACACTACATTATGTATACACTAATATGTATAAAATGGATGACTAATAAGAACCTGCTGTGTGTGTGTGTATATGTGTGTGTGTGTGTGTGTGTGTGTCTGTGTGTATATATATATATATATACACACACATATCTATCTATCTATCTATCTATGGAAAAAGGGGCTTCCCTGGTGGCACAGTGGTTAAGAATCCACCTGCCAGTGCAGGGGACACGGGTTTGAGCTCTGGTCCGGGAAGATCCCACATACCGTGGAGCAACTAAGCCCGTGCACCACAACTACTGAGCCTGCGCTCTAGAGCCTGCATGTCACAACTACTGAGCCCGCGTGCTGTAACTACTGAAGCCCGCGTGCCTAGAGCCTGTGCTCCGCAACGAGAGAAGCCACCGCAATGAGAAGCCCGCGCACCGCAACGAAGAGGAGCCCCCGCTCGCCGCAACTAGAGAAAGCCTGTGCGCAGCAACAAAGACCCAAGGCAGCCAAACATAAATTAATTAATTAATTTTTTAAAAAAGTGGTATTGGTGAAAAAGTAGACAAATGGATTAACGGAACAGGATACAGTACCCAGAAATAGTCTCACATAAGTATAGTCAATCGATCTTTAACAAAGGAACAAAGGCAGTACAATGAAGAAAAGACTGTCTTTTCAACAGATGGTACTGGAACAACTGAACACCCACTTGCAAAAAAAAAAAAAAAAAAATCCAGACACAGACCTTATTATGCCCTTCTCAAAAATTAACTCCAAATGGATCTTAGACCTAAATGTAAATCATAAAACTATATAATGGAGAAAACCTAGATAACCTTGGGTATGGTGATGACCTTTTAGATAAAACACCAAAGGCACAATCTTGTGAAAGAAATAACTGATAAACTGATCTTCCGTAAATTAAAAACTTCTGCTCTGAGAAAGATAATGTCAACAAAGTAAGACAATCCACAGACTAAGAAAACATTTGCAATAGACATTTGCTAAAGGACTGATCTAAAATATATAAAGAACTCTTAAAACTCAATAGTAAGAAAACAAAGAAACCTGATTAAAAAACAGGCCAAAGACTTGAAGAGACACCTTCCCAAAGAAGACAAACAGACGGAAAATAAGCAAATGAAAAGATGCTCCTTATCATATGTCATCAAGGAAATGCAAATTAAAATAATGAGACACCACTACACACCTACTAGAAATGGCCAAAATCCTGAACACTGACAAAAACCAAATGTCGGTGAGAATGTGGAGCAAAGGGAACTCTCATTCATTGCTGTTGGGGATGCAAAACAGTACGGCCACCTTGGGACACAGTCTGGCAGTTTTCCTTACAAAACTGAACACACTCTTACCATACAATCAGCAGTCACATTCTTTGGTAATTGCCCAGAGGAGATGAAAGCTTATATCCATGCAAAAACTTGCACACGGATGTTTATAGCAGCTCTATTCATAATTGCCCAAACCTGGAAGCAACCAAGATTCTTTAGTAGGAGAAAGGATATATAAACTGGTACACTTGGGTAACGGAATATTATTCAGCACCAAAAAGAAATGAGCTATCATATCACGAGAAGACACGGAGTAAACTTGAATGCATGTTACTAAGTGAAGAAATCAATCTGAAGAGGCTACATATTATACGATTCCAACCATACGACTTACTGGAAAGGCAAAACCATGGAGGCAGTAAAAGACAGTGGTTTCCAGGGGTTTTGAGATAGGAATGGATAAATAGGGGAGCATGGAGGATTTTTAGGGCACTCAAACAACTCTGTATGGTGGATATAGATCATTATACATTTGTCCAAACATAGGTTCACCAAGAGTTAACCATAATGTAAACCACGGATTTGGGGTGAGTATGATGTGTGTACACACACACACACACACCTCATACATGCATGTATCTCATACACGTATATAATTGTGTATATACGTAATTATACACATATCACCATGTGCGTAACTTTCATCTATGCGCCCATGTGTGTCTGGAGAGCCCTGACACAACACGTGTTGTGGTTTTGGAAGTCTGGTACACAGAAATGTGTCTATAATCATAACCCTTGGTCCCTCACACACTCATCATGGGACCATGTCATACTCTGAATGAAGTAACTATGAACCCATCACCTAAACAAAAGCTAGAACTCACACCCATCCACATAAGCCCCACAGGCCCCAATCTATTTGCTGAGGTCATCTTCCTCCTGATTACTACGTGCATGACTCACTTGGCTTTCTTTTAAAAACAGCCTTATTCCATCTATATGATTTTCCAAAATGTATTTTAGATTTCAGCTGTATTTCATTTTATGAAAAAAATTAGACAAGATGTGATCCTTCGGAGTGATGTTTTACAGTTACATTGCTGACACGCATCTGTACTGTTGCACATCACTGTGGATCAAGTGCCGCAACTATGGTATAATATTCTGTTGTTACCAGAGCACAGTTTGCTCAGTGTCACACAGTATCCCTGCTGTTGATAGGCATGTGAATTGCTTCCACATTTTTCGATATTGTGACCAGCACTGCAGAAAACATTCTTTGGTACGTCTCTTGTATTTCTGCAAAATTTCTCTTGGTGGGTATATACCTAGGGGAACATTCAGCTGCAGTACACAGTGCTAAATTCTCGCCCAAGGCCCTCACACTGGCGCTCCCGTGGGCGATATGCGAGGATCCTCCGCCTCTTCCCACTAGCTGGCACGGTCAGACTCCTTGGTCTCGGTCCACTGAAGGTGCCCATCATGGAACGTCCCTGATGTGACATTTCCCTAAATCACTAGCGCTGCTCAACGTCTCTCTAAGCGGCTACCAGAGATCCAGGAGCTCTCTAACATGATGCTTCTTGCTCACCTGAAGTAAACCTATCTTCCCTATACGGTGTCAGGTTTAATTTGCTACTGTATTTAGAATACTTTTCCTCTATTTTAACGAGTGAAACAGACTTGCAACGGTCAGGGTGTGTCTATCTGAATCCCGCATCAAGGCTATGGCGGCCTCACAGAATGAGCGGGGTAGAGAGTATGCCTCATCTTCTCTGTTTTCTGGAAAAGTTAATGTGAAATTGGGATGTGTTTCAGAAACAGAAGAAATCGACTATTAAAACTGAGTCGGGGGGTTTTCTTTATGGGAAGATTTCAACCACTGCTTTCATAGTTATAGAGTTATTCAAGCGTCTCGCTTATTTAAGCTATGATTTTTTTGAAGTTATGTGCATCTTGTCCAGGTTTTCAAAACTTTCATATATACCCACAGACATCATGTTTTATTAACTTTTTAATCTCTAATTTTTCTGTACTTTTCATTTTCCTTAATAATATTATTCACATATATCTCACCTTTCTTTAACCAACTCTTTTATTTTAAAGAACCAACTTATGGCTTTATCCTTATTGTATTTTTGTTTTCTATTTTGCTAATTTCTACTGTTATTTTATCTTTTCTTTGCTTTAACGTGTTTTTTTCCCCTAATTTCTTAAAACAGAAACTTCACCACTATGTGTTCTTAAGATCCAAAATTACTGTTATATTTTAACTTTCCCTTATATGCCATTATATTTTGTTTACGTAAATACACTGTGTTTTATTGATTATGTAGTGACCCTTCTATCGCTAACAATAGTTTCTGTTAGAGTCTATTTTATACATGAATATGGCTAACCCAGTTTTCTTTGGGTTGGTATTTTCCTAGTATGCTCATTCCGCCCACTTCCTCTTAAAGTCTGAATGTTTTATATACCCCTCATGAGTGGTATATAGAGTTATATTCAATCTATCAACCTTTGTCTTTTTTACTGGTCAGTTTAGTCCGTTCACATCTACTGTCATCATTATGTTGAGGCCTGTATAAAGAGAATATTTTTATCAAGCCCTCTTATTTTAAAATTTGAGCTGGGTATGAAATTCTGTGTTCTCTAAGTTGTTTTCCTTTAACACATTGAAACAGTCCCCCATTGTCTTTTTATAGTTGGTGTTGCTGTTGAAAAATCTGAGGTCAGTATGATCACTGCTCCTTTACACGTGTTCTCCTTTTCTCTTCCTGTAGTATTTTAGAACTTTCCCTTCGATGTGCTTAAATGGCACTGTGATACACCTAGATGTCAGTTTTCCCTTCTCTTGGTTCTTGGGTATTCTCTTGGACCTTTTATTCTGAGGTCTTTCATCTTAACAGGAAATTTACATCCAATATATCTTTAAGCATTTCATCCTGGAAGGAATGCGCGATGGGAGACGTGAACCTGGTGTTAACAGTGGTTCTTTAGGCCGCTGGGGACTCTCACAGAGAAGCAGCCTCTTGGCTCTTCAGGGAAGAGGCTGAGCCACAGGCTTAGTCTAAACCCGTCAGACACTGCTGCGTCTCAGAGACTTAGATGCAGTTAGCAGAACGTTCGTGAGTGCATGAAGGAGAGACTGCTGGGCCCACACTCCTCTTCGACAACCACCCCGTCCATCACCTTCTGCTCGACTAAGGAAATGTGTGTCCATCTAAAATATAGGCCCAGAGCCTGGGGTGAGCTAGGAGCCGTGCTGAGGACTAATCTGAGGAGGCAGTCACTTCCAGGGCTGTGCGGTGCAGTGCTGGCGCCTGCCGTACGGGTTTGCTAGGATCGCCATAAGGAAATACCACAGGCTGGGCAGCTTAACAACAAAAACTTATCTTCTTCTCACAGAGCTGGAGGTCGGATGTGCACGTTCAAGGGGTCAACAGGGTCTGCTTTGTTCTGAGGCCCCTCTCCTTGGCTTGCAGATGGCCACCTTCTCGCTGCCTCTTCTCACAGGCACCCCTCTGGATGCACGAGCACCTCTGGCATCTCTGTGTCCTTATCTTCTGTTCCAACAGGACACCAGTCAGAGTGGATCAAAGCCCACCCTATCAGTCTTGTTTTACTTTCATCCTCTCTATAGGCCTTCATTCCAAATACAGGCCGTACCTTCAGATACTAAGGGCTGAGCCCCAACGTATGAACTGTGGGGGACACAATCCAGTACATAACACTTGCACAAACCTGAGAGTGAGCACTTCCTTAAACGTTGCCCCCAGGCTGGGTCTCCTGCCTCACTTAGTCCCAGCCCTGCTGATTCATTCAGCCGGAAAGGAAAAAAGAAACCGGTCTGTACTGAGCACGTACACGGACATTCGGAAAGACCACCTGTGAGGAACCATGATCTCAAGATACCTCAGTTACCATGGATGTAAGAATTCCAGCAAAGAGGCAGAGCCCACTGCACAAGGCACTCCACTTGGTCAAGGGCCCTGCAGTCACAGGACACTGCAGGCCCATCTACACCACAGGCTCATAAGACACGTTCCGTGCCCATTTCTCAGCAGTTTTCTGTTCAAGGGACACTAGGCCTCCCTGGGAATGACAAGAACACTGTTCAAGGAACTAATTAAGAGGTGAGAACTCCACTTATACCCAGTGGAGTTTGCAGATATACATTACATTACCTATCACAACACGCTAATTAGTGACAAGGCGTGCAGGTCATTGAAAATGTAAAATGTGTGAGAAACAAAACACTTTTATTTAGAGAACCAACTCTTAGAAAACCCTACAGGCTTATATGCCCTCGGATTTAGACAAGTCAAGTGTGGCTGCTCTCGGCAATTCCAGCTCGGCCTTAATTAGAAAGCACAACTTTCAGCCTTCACCTAACGCGCGGAAAACCTAACTGCCAACTTGCATGTGATTAACTGTGGACCACTGTTCAGCTGTGTAACATCTGATTTACTCAAAAGATTATCTGATTTGTCTTGCTCACATGTATTTCCTAAATATTTCCTTACAAGTACAAACGTGAACATGGTCTCACTGAAGACAAACGTTGTAATCTCGAAAACGACTTTCATTCTGGAGGGAAATGGACATCCACAAAACAATCTATAGAACTCACAGTAAACCATTAGTACAATACTGAAAGCTTTTCCTTTAAATTTAGGAACAAGACAAGAATGCCCATCATTACAACTTCTACTCAAAACTATATTAAGAGACCTTAGCCAGAAAAGCCAAGAAAAAGAAAAAGAAATAAGAAGTATGACTCACAAATGGAGAAATCATTAAGGCCTGCTTTCTGCAACGGCTGCCTAGAGATACTGCAAAGCTATGATTCACTCCGAGGTGGGCTACGAGCCTAACTGACACAGAGGCCCATTTTCAACGACATGAGCAAGGACAATCCCCTAAAAGCCATCGTTTATCAAGTGCCTACCGGGCGCTGGCATCTGTGCTGCTGATGCGTTGACGCACCCCATCGTCAACAACCCCGAGAGGGTTTCTATCCAAGGTGAGGAAGCCAACGCCCCAACCTGGACTCCAGTGAAAAGACAATGTGCACTTCTGGGGCTTCTCTACTGCAGAAAACTGAACCATGGGGCAAAATGCTGTGATGATAAACTTTTTACTTCACAGATGAACCTCACAAACCCTAGCCTACTTAAAGAAAATAAAGAAGATAGAAGGATAACTCAGAAAACCAAATTTACCTCTTCACAGTGTTGGGCACAGAGAATGAATGTCTACTCGCCATATGAACCTTGTTGCCGTATACACCAGGGTTTCCTTGTGACCCATTTGTAAGAAGCGTTTTTATTCTTTTCGCTGAGACATGCAGGTCGTGTCTTCATGTACCTTCTTTTCATTATGCTCCAGTTTACACGATGAGAAACATTTGGAAATAAAGCAAAAGTTCAATGATCATCAGGCAGTTTAGGGGAAACCAATTACTTGACACTGTAATATCTTAAATTTAAATTACTCACTTAAAAATAATTTTAAAAAACCCCAACACCTAAGCACTTCTGCTTCTAGGCAAGACAGAAGGAGTAACAGGGACAAGATTTATTTCCCCACCTAAAGCAAACGAAAAAGAAAATGTAGACAAAGTATATGAAACAACAGTTTAAGACACTGGATAGTCAAGCAGAGTGACCTATGACAGATGGGAAACAAACGCGGTGAAACGTGGTGAATGCCACGATGGCCCTAGCTTACTTGAGCATTTCCAGGTCATGGCACCCAGCAGGGTACGCAGGCAGAGAATGCTTCCCTCACTGAAGAGATGCAGCTGTGGACCCAGGAGACCAGGGCAGGCAGACTTTGCAGGATAGAAGAGGACGCAGCACAGAAAAAGGACTCTGGCGGTCCTCCTCGAGTACCCACAGAGCACTGCCGGCACATTCACGTGAGGAAACTACACCACACTGAGGAAAGATGTGGGAACAGTCACGATGCTTCTACAGGGCCGGAGATACACCTTTTCCCCACAGGCACACGGAAAACCTCCTAATTCACGGAGCATCAGGGAGAGCACTCAGGTCTTGCCTCGGGGGAGAATAATTAGCCCCAGGATGAACACTGCTCTGATTCTACCCAATAAATTGTAAAAGCAAGACCCAAAGGAATCAGGTTATTTCAAGAAAGTTAACTGCATTTCAGAACAAAGCTCAAGAATATTTATTAGAAGGCAAAAGCACCGTGCACCCAACAAGCTAAAACTCACAACGCCAGGCATCCCACCGACGATTACCAGGCATGAAAAAGGCAGGAAAATATGACCCTTTACGATAAGAAACAACCACTTGCAAACAACCCAGAACGAACTCAGACGTCAGAATTAGACAAGAACACAAAAACAGTCATCCTAACTTTTTCAGATGTTCAGAAAGCTAGTTAGAACTGTAGAATATGGAAATAAAGACATAAATCGAACGTCCAGGGATGAAAACTACAAAATCTAAAATGAAAAACACACTGGATGGGAATAACAGCAGATTAGACACTCCAGAAGAAAAGATTAGTGAACCTGAACACATACTTACAGCAACTGTCCAAAATGGATCCAAAAAGGAAGGAAGAAAAGAAGGAGCATTAGTGAGCTGTGGGACAATTCCAAGCAACCTTATATAGGTATAACTGGAGTTTCTGAAAGGGAGGAAAAGAGAAAACATATTTGAAGAAATAACGGCCAAAATATTTGCAAATTTAACGCAAACTATGAACGCACAGATCCAAGATGTTCAATGAAACCAAGTTCAAGAAACATGAAGGAAACTACACCAAGACTCATCATAACCAAATTTCTCGAAAACTTTGAGAAAGAGTCTTATACGTAGCCAGAGGAAAAAAGACACATTTACATAGAAAGGAATGAAAAAGTAAGAATGACAGCAGAATTCTTATTGGAAACAATACAGACAAGAAGACAGTGGAGCAAAATCTATAAAGTAGACAGGAAAAAAACCTGTCAGTCTAGAATTCTATATCTTTCAATGTCAATGAGCAATGAAGAATTTTTGGACATATAAACGCTCCAAGAATTCACCTCCAGCAGACTGCCACTATGAGAAAGGTTTACAGACATCCTCAGGCAGAAGGAAATGATGCCAGGTGGAAACATGGATCTAAACAAAGAATGAAGAGCAAGAAAGCTTTACTGGGACACAGCCACACTCGTTACTTATATATCGTCTGTAGCTGCCTTTCAACAATGGCAGAGGAGAGGAGCTGAGACAGACTACAGACGGCAAAGCCCAAAATAGTTACTATCTAGCTCTTCACAGATGATATTTACTGACGCTATATTAGACAAACCCATTTTGATTTAAAATTATTTGCCCTTTAATATCTGGGTACCCGCTACTCTCTCTTTTAATAGATGCAAAAAGTGATTTCTGGAAGGACATTCACCAAATGTCAGACTGCTTGTTTTCGGAGATGGAGGATAGGAGGTGATGTGTCATCTTTTATTTTGCTTTCTTGTATCGCTTAGTGTTTAAAAAGAAGGATATGCCATTTTTATAAAACAAAGACATTAGTCTTAAAAAGTAATATAACTGTATTATATAAAAATTTAAAACACAGACAAGGAAAACAGGAACTACTTTGATCTTCACCACTAAGGCAACATTATTGCCACTTTCGAGTATTCTTGTCAAGCATTTTTTCGCATTACATAATTGTAGCTGTAATGTACATGCCATTTAGTGTCTTAATTTGCTTCTTCATTTAATTACCATGCCGACAGTTTCGCAGGTATTCGGACACTGACTGTGTTTGGTGACACAGATGGAGTGTTGTTTCCTAAACTATTTCACTCCTGTTGGATGTTTAGGCTTGTTTCTATTTTGCACCATGATAAGTGACTCTGCAATGTATATAGCTTCTTCTACTATTTTGTGTTTTCTCTAGAAAATACATTTTCTGAGTGAGATTCCTGAATCAAAGAATTTTAACATTTTTTACATCTGCACGCATACGGTCACAGGATGGACAGCAATTCATAGTATAGCAGCATCATATGAAAATATACCAGTTTCAGCCCATCCCTGAATACACTGCACATTTTTATTTACGTTTTTTCCAATTTAATTGTGAAAAACGGCATCTTGTCTTGATTCACATAACTTTTTTTTTTTTTTTTTGCGGTACGCGGGCCTCTCACTGTCACGGCCTTTCCCGCTGCAGAGCACAGGCTCCGGACGCGCAGGCTCAGCGGCCATGGCTCACGGGCCTAGTTGCTCCGTGGCATGTGGGATCCTCCCAGACCAGGGCTCGAACCCGTGTCCCCTGCATCGGCAGGCGGACTCTCAACCACTGCGCCACCAGGGAAGTCCTCACATAACATGTTGTTCAGAAAATACTTTTAGGTGTCAGAGTTAAGCAATTTTTTCAAAGGGCTATATTTAAATGACGCTTTCCTCTGCCTTCACTTGTTCCACTGTACCTAAACACTTCTCTGCGACAAGTCCAGTTCTCTCAGCAGCATGAGACATGGGACCAACCGCCATGAAAGGAGACTACCCTTAACTTGACCGTTAAAGCACGCTGTCACTCCCAGAACAAAGGCAATCCTCTGAGCTTGCTCTCTACTGTGGCTGGGTGAACAAGCCTTTCCTCCCACCACCAAAATGAGCACAGATACTCCCCATGTTACCTAAGAAGCAGCCTGGTTTCCTCACGCAGCAGTGCACGAGGGTCTGTCTCATTCACCAAGCCTGACGGACGCTCAGAGCTTAAGACGCCTGTTGAAAAAATGAAGGAATCACTGCCACTGAGGTGAAAAAACAGCCCGGTCTTCCGTCACGCTGCCTCCAGAATCCTCTGGCATTTGTCTGTGTCCTACACTGAAGGGTGACATCTTGAAACACTCACTTTAGTCCTTCTGAGCCTCAGCCTCTTCGTTTGTGACACAGTGGCCTCCCTGCCTCTTGGGGCCACCGTGCCAATCAAATGCGAGGCGCCATTGGAAAGTGCTTTAACCCTAAAGCCCCACATGCAACTGACTCCGAAGACGCCACAGCAGCAAAATCCGGCACAGTTAAGAGTGAAGGTGACCTGAACAACTGGCCACAGGGTACTAAATGATGTTACATAAATGGTGATAGCATCTGTAGGACAGGCTACTACGCACCCAGTAAAAGTAACACCTAATGATGTGGAATAATACATATGTTGTTTGAAAAGGCACATCACACTACATTATATGCAACGTGATCCACATTGTATTACAGCTTGTATACTGTATGCCTGAAAAAGAAACCAGCGGGACTGATAAAATATAAACATCAGTTATATCTGCGAGGCGGATATCAATGGCTTTCTTTTTCCTTTTTTATTTTCGGCACTGATCATGTATACCTTTCATAATCTCAAAAACTTATAAAACCATATGCACATGTAAGCCATCATGGTTATAAATGTAAATAACCCTGAAACAGTAAAACTTATAGAAGCTGACATCTGTCAGAACTGTCCCTGCCCTGAATCTTTCATTCCTGTCTCATCATCTGAACCACATGTGGCAGGATGCCTGACATATTCAGTCAACAAACTATCATTTGGCTCTTCAGCACAGTTTATGAGAACAGAGAGCTAAACTCTTGTCCCTGTTTTTCAAAAAAAAAAAAAAATCACTGCCTACCCTTAAATGGGACCCCATAAATCTTGGGCCGTGTCGTTACAGCTCAGCTACAAATTCCTAAAAAGTGGGGATATTTATTGGTTATAAAAAGTCAGACTGGTCCTAACCGAAAAAGTTAAGAAACAAAATATATAACCTGGAAACATGGATGGGAAATACCAGCCACAAACTATGATCATATTGATACTGATGAGGTTTGAGATTTCAAACCTCATTAAAAACAAGTATAAATGTGTATTTCTGGACAGCAATGCACTTGCCTAAAGTATTTACAAAATAAAGCAACTATATTTAAAGTGAGTCATTTTTTTTTTAAACAAACAGCATCAGAAGCAATCTGGTTTTTTTCTGCCCCCACCCCCAGTGTGAGCATGTTAGTGCCATGAAATAATTCGCAAAATGACTTCACCTGCTGATAGCACTTCACCCAGTAATTGGTATCTAAGTAGCCCTTACCAGCCACCATTAAACATGGATTCTTTTATTGATCACAACACCTTGAGAAAAGCGTCTCGGCTCTGCCCGTGAAAATCTTCCTTCTGTCCTCTTTTTCCGTCAGTTCTAAGTGTCTCGCCCATCCAACTGCATTCAACCTTACATGCATGAACAAAGTGAAGGTAACCGAGTCTCAAAATGAACCTTTAACACTGCAACGAGCTCATCTTCTAGGGCTCGGGAGCTTTATGTGCACAAACATGTTTTGGTTATTTTTCCTAAATGCAAAGGAGAGAGGCAGATGGAAATCTCAGCTTGCAAGCCAGTTGATGTCAAAGGAAGGGTTAATATCTTTCCTTGCATCCAGCCATGAGCTACACCAAAGAGCCTCTCACGGCATGAGATGGGAAGACATTTCACTTGATGTTGCTCAAATCCAACTTTTAAACTGCCCTTCAGAGGAATCTCTAGGCAGACAAGCCGACCTTCTACAGGGAGATCAAAGAGAAGAGCAATCACAGTGGCCAGGCCCTTTCATGTGGACAGACAACACCCGTGCCGGCACCTGTTGCTCCTCGGGGGGTGCGGCGATGTTGAGAGAATCGCATATTAACTAAGTGCGGCGAGGACCTGGTGCACGCAGAAGGTGGACACGGCCAGCTGGCTAGAGGCGGAGACGCACCGTGATTAAGCAGGCAAAGAACCCAGCTGCAAACCAACTGCCCACTTTCTCTCCATTGTTTCTAGCAAAGGTCCATTGCTCCGGGATCAGATATATGCATCCAAGGGCACGGGCAGCTCTCGGACACATTATTTAGCGTCTCCCTGAAAAGAAATAATCACTTGACGTAACTCGTGCCTAAACTGCATCTTCCTTTTCGACTACTGGATAATTTCATGCTCACAAGGAGAGATGGTGGAAGCACTCTCCCGGCAAGTCCAGAAATACACCTCCAACCAGGTTGTCACACCTTCCCTTTCAAGTCCTGCCGCCAGGCCTCTCACCTGTGAAAGCCTGCACTGTGGTTCTGAGGTATGGGAAAACATCCACTCGGGATTCATCCGAGATCATGAAGGCTCTTTATTTGTGAGCCACAGCAGAAATGCAGACTGACTTAACTTCTCCCTAAAGACCAACCATGTGAAGGCACAGCCTTTATGAAGAACTAGAAGGTGACATCGCTCACACAAACAGTGCCGGTGCCTACGTTACTGCATTTACACTGCTTAACCACCCTGTCCCTGCAAAAGGAGTTAAACCCTCATGTTTCATCATAAAAGGACTTGAAAGAAAATTCTAATATCCTAAAGGTCTGTAACTAGACACAGAGAGCCTACAGTGTGAAATATTCCATCAAGGAAAATAAAATATTCTACTCCATACTCACACGACGTACACAGTGCATCCTGAGTGTGTGTGCGCACGCGGGTAGAGACGGCATTAACTTTTCTAGCACGGTGACACTTAACCTGTGTTCAACCCAAATCAATACTCATAAAGGTATTTTCATAGACCGAGAACATGGAGCTGTAAACGTCCACTTGGCATGCTAAATAGAGAAGAAAGCAACTGGTCCATTGTAACCCCCAATTATTCAGAGTACTTTCAAAGCAATCTGAGCCACTTAAAAGGGAAACCCTAGATGCCTGATGACCCAGGACCAGGAAGGTGAGGCGGGGGTGTGGACCCATTCTGCCTGGTGGGGCCCAGGGCGTGCGGCCACAGGAGTAGCTGGGAGAACAGCCCAGGATGGGGACACCCTCGCCCCAACGGCTCCTCTGGGGGAGCCGCTGTGGGTCGGTGGCTTCTAAGGGCGGGAAGGGATCCCTTTGGATTGGCAGCCAAATTTGGGTTTTGGCCTTATAAGTGGCTGCTCAGGTTTCTTCCGAGGAAAGACTAGCTTCCATCTCCTGGAGAGGACAAACTCCTGTTCCATCATCCTTTCAATCTTATGGAAAACCAGAAGACAAGGAAGATGTGTGAAGCCAGTTACATTTTACTTTGAATCAAGTTTCTTCAACTATCTTAACTCCCCAGCAAGTTTCATCCTTACTCCAGTTGGGGTTCCTAACAGGCTGAGCCGTGTTTTCCCCTCAGAACCTACACTTCAAAGTGAACTTGAGCACAGCGCCCGGTGCCCTCCTGGCTCACAGCACATACGTGGATGTCATGAGCTGTTTTCCACACCAAGCCCACCGGTTTGGCTCTGGGATGCTTTGGGAAACAACTCAGCGCAGGGCTGGAGCCCGGCTCCACTGGAGCCCGCTGCCCCAGGAAGGTGGGCCGCGGCCAGGCCACAGGCGCAGAAGGGGACACCAGGGCCAGGAGGCCCAACCAGAGACAGCTCCACAGTGATTGGGACGCACCAGCAGCAGCTTCGACAACTCAGAGCTACACGTGAAACACGCATTTAGGGAAAACTGGAAGTCTGCTCACTGGAAGCTAAGCTCAATTTTATGTTTGTGTTCCAAAACGTATGTGGTAAATTCACAAAGCTTTCTGAAAAATAATGTACATTCAGTTCATTTCTCAGAAGCAAATCCCATAAAGTTATGGTTTCTGATGAACAGACCAGTAGGTAAAACGAAGAGGAAAGCCCTATTTCTACAAAGGTATCTTACACGGAAAACACCCCAAAGCATCCGAAACTTTGCTTCATAGATGATATTTATCTTGCATGCGTGCCAAAACTCTTCATTAACAGAACCAAAATATTTTTATTACCAGCCAGAATTAAAACAAAAAGGTCAGATGCCTCCAAAGTAGTCCTTCTAATGCCATCTCCAGTGAGTAACTTCGAACAACAAATGCTCACTCTGAACAAAACGGGAAAGTCGATGCAAACACAACTAAGCAGGAGTATAATTTACTCTTCAGCCCTTTTCAAAACATAACTCCTGGCCCACGGTCACATCCATATTACGAAACTCTTTCTGTACTTTCCTTGTAGCCATGGGAATAAAATAAACCACTTAGACGACAGTCAAGTGTCTAAAATATATAACAGCGATAATTCCCAGTGGGAACGTGGTAGCTATTTATACGAGAGCAAGATATGAAGCACTGTAAATGAGAGGCCTCTTCCGATGAAATCCCGTGGCCGTGAGGAAGGGAGCTTCTGGTGGGGACCCGGGAGCACAGGTTTCTCTCCTGTGCTGTGAGGTCCGGGGCCAAGCACTAGATTAAGACATTTTTAAAAAAAACAGTCCCACATCAGGAACACAGAAAGTCACTGCATCATAAAATTGGGGTGAAAACTGAATTCTTCACTACGAAAGCGGCTTTATTTGATTTTGGTGGGCGGGAGTGCGCAGGGACAAGAGAGGTATATTCTGTTTTCTTCAGGTTTGTTTCCATTAGACTGGTTACAGAAATTCTAGTCTGTCCCTGGGGAATCCCAGCTTAGTTTAGCCTGTCACCACCTTCAATTAACGAAGTCACAAATGTTAGACGGATCCATGTGAGAAAAGTAAGTTACTGGATAACTTTTCAACCCACTCCTCATGCCCCAACGTACGCGCTTCCTATGCAAGTCCAGTCTTCCTTTGATTTCTAGAGTTAAGTGTCTAATTACACTAAACCTGAGTGATAACCATGAGAGACACGGGTCCTACTGGGCACTGCTCTCCTCCGAGCTTTCCGGACAGATCCCAGCGCCACTGGTCTTCCTGCGAATTCTTGAGACAGGCCTGCTGAGCCTGGCCACCGTGGAGCACCATTCAGTGCTAGGGACCCTGGGGGTGTCCCCTGGGAAGCAGACAGCATCAACACACCCCCTCCCGTGGTCTCCGCTGCTTCCTGAACCTAACGGCATTTCCCAGCTTATGGACTCTACTGTCTGCCCAGACAGAAAGCACCCTCTACAATTTGCTTCCACAAGTTCTAAAGCCAAGTTTGCAAAACAATTCCATTTTGGTATTGAGGGGTTAGTATTTATGAAAATGGTAACTGCGAGCATCTTGAAAAATATCTGTTACTTTATGCAAAGAGTGGTTCCCCGGTCAAAGCTGGGTCTGTGTGCCTCGTGAAATCCTTCAGCTAGAACCTAGCTGATCAGAGGGGCATCTGTGAGACGGGGACTCAGGGTTCCCTGAGGAGGTGAAACTCAAGCTGACTCAGGTCACCACTGGGCACCCTGGGGCCATTTGACTTCGTGGGTCCTGCAGTAAGTTGAGGACTGACGACCTGTAAAACAGTAAGACTGCCATGAGGATAACAAACCCACTGTCTCTCGTGCCCAATAACGCTAGGAGGCCCAGATCAATAAAGCGGTGCAGACAGGCTGCCCCACGAGGGAGAGGCAAAGCTCTCCCCAGCCCTGGGCGCCCGGCCCTCTGCCGACGGGCAGGCTGGAGTCAGCTCCGGGACTTCAGGCTTGCCTCGGAGAAGAAACGGGCTTTCCCAGCGCTCAGCTGTGCCGACACTGCTCACACACAGGCTGCCTCCTCGCCCTCACGTGACGGAAACAAGCAAGTCCCTCCATCACCCCAACGGCGGTGTGCGGAGGGGTCTGCAGGTGGGCGGGGACAGGTGGCCCGGGCCGCAGGGCAGCCACTGAACGCCCCTGTAGTCCTCCCCCACCCCACCGGCTTCTCCTTCCAGATCAGCCCATGTTTCGACCAGGGCTGAAAACCCCAGCTGGCTCTTCCTAAAGCCCGGACACTCATCAGGGGAGACAGGGCCCACCTTGCAGAATCCGCAGCTGCTGTGCTCTGTCCATTGCACAAAAAATCTCCACGCTGCCCAAGAAGGCCGCGTGTCAGACTGCCCTGTTTGGCTAGGAAGAGTTGATCTGTACCAGCGTGAGCCAAAAGGACACGTGGGAATCGGAAGGAAAAAATCCTCTTTTCTGGGAAGATTGTAATCAAGACTGGAAAGGTGGGGGGATGAGGAAGGGGCCGTTCGGGAAAGGCCACTCAAAGCACAGGGACGCGGCTGGGAGTGTGTGGGGTACATTCAGGTGACTCTGGACGCGAGGCATGGCCTAATTCCGCCTCTGCCGTGTGTTCAGAGCAGTCTGTTTGTAAGTTGTTTCTTGGGAAGAGGGTACTGCAATTACCTTCTTCTCTTTGATTACACAGATGCAAGTACCTGCTTAAAAGGTGCTCCGTTCGGAACTGCAGAGAAAGCAGGACATACTAATAAGCAGGCACAAGCATGATCTTCCTCCCAGTTCCAGGTGCCCTCCTTCAATATTCCAACAGCTGAGACACGTGGACCAGAAGCCTGGCTTCCATTCCCACCCACAGGGCCTCCAAACAGGCTCCGAACAGGCCCAGGAGCCAAGGAGGCCCCTCCCTCGTCTGAGCACTACCAGCTATGGTTATAATTATCTGTGCCTTCTCTTCACGATCAGAGTTTACACTCCTGAAGGGGACAGGCCTCATCCTATCTATGCTTATTTCTGCAAAGCATTCAGTTACGTGAACTACGTTGCGTAAAGTCACCTGCCCCCTAGAAAGTGATGGAGTAACTGATCTGCATTTAGCCAGATAAAGAAGGGAGCACACGCTGGCTGGCTGTGCCTCTGCTGGTGGTCAGACTAAAAATCAGGACAGGTCGCAGAGGAGCCCATCATTTCACAGGCTCTAAGCTGGGCCCACATAGATTCCACCAGTCAGCAAAATGGGGCTCCACTCACCTCCACAAGCAGGAGGTCAGTCACCACCGCAAAGGCTACATAAATCTCACTGAAGCCATATGGCCACGTCCCTCAACTTTGCTAGTCCCAAATACTTAAAGGAGCCATTTACTGAAAAGTCAGCATCGCTTTTAAGCACAATATCACGTATTCATTCTAGCCATATTCTAGATGAGACTGTACCAAGCCTCGTTTGGATGCAATCCAGTACCTACTTAAACAGTTAAGCATAAAAAGAAAGAAAGAAAGATGGATGGATGGATGGATGGAAGGAAGGAAGGGAAGGAAGGGAAGGAAGGGAAGGAAGGGAAGGAAGGGAAGGAAGGGAAGGAAGGGAAGGAAGGGAGGGAGGGAAAGAAAGCAGGCTGTGTAATGTTAGTGGACACTGAAAATAAATTAACTGTCTGAAATCAACGATTAGTAATTGAAATCTCCTGATAGCAGTTACCATAGCTCTGTGTATACTTCAATACTAACCTCATCTATGTGAAAACATACGGAATTCAAGCGAGGTAACATTATATTAGATATTTATATTATTCAAGACCACGTGAACTAGATAGCATGAGATTCCACAACTGATTATTCCACCGACAGTTTACAACACCATCATTTAATTTCCAGGCAAACAATCTGGATGTCAGAACTGAGATAAACATGTGCAATCTGGGAATTATTTCCAGAGCGTTCAAAGTGGAACCATATCTCTGCTTAAAAGCCAAAACATGGTAAAATCTGATGTAAAGATGAGAAAATTTCTAACACCACAGGGAACTCAGAGTCTGGGGCAAGGTAACAGGAATCACTCAAGTTAGACGACGCCAGTCAGCATCTCAGCCTGGGAAGCAGGCATTCCCCATCAAACTACAGAAGGCTCTGCATCCAGAATTCCTCCTTTCTTAATCTGCTTAAATTACCTTTTTTTTAAAAAAAAACAAACAAACAAAACTAATGAGCACACTAGAAAACTTATCACTTTATGCTGTGAAACCCACAGATATCCACTCAAGAGGATGAAACAGGAGGAAATTAAGCAAGTCTATGCCATAACCCATTGCTCCTAATCAAACTGTACAAACCACCTGTTCCGTATGTTATAATCCATCACTCCTCTTTAAATGGAAAAGGAATAAATACAACACACAAAAAAATCTCTACGCTGTATTCTGTCTTGTCCTACTAACACATGACAAATTCTAGGAGTTAGGTGGACAACTCTATTTACAGCAAGATGATTCACAAAAACCCAGTGAATCAACATTTTCTAATCAAAGTCAGGCATGGATATGGCTGTTTTAACGTTCACAACTACTGGGTTGGCCAAAAGGTTCGTTCGTTTTTTTCCGTGAGATGTGGCTCTAGTAGCGCTTAGTGGTCTTTAACTTCATTCAAAACAATTTTGTTAGGTTGTACTGCGACAGCTGTTATTTCGGAGTGCATTTAAAAAAAAAAAACTCATCAAAACTAGTGAATTTTTGTGTAGCCATTTTAATATTGACGATGCAAGAAAAAACAAGCAACATTTTGGGCATACTATGCTTTATTATTTCAAGAAAGGTAAAAACGCAACTGAAACCCACAAGAAGATTTGTGCAGGGTATGGAGAAGGTGCTGTGACTTCTAGAACATGTCAAAACAAAAGTGGTTTTCAAAGTTTTGTGCTGGAGATTTCTCGCTGGACGATGCTCCATGGTCGGGAAGACCAGTTAAAGTTGATAGCGATCAAATCAAGACATGAACCGAGAAGAGTCAACGTTATGCCACGTGGGAGATAGCCGACATGCTCTAACTATCCAAATCAAGCTGTGAGAATCATGTGTACCGGCCTGGTTATGTGCACTGCTTTGATGACTCTGATGTTTGGGTTCCACGTAAGTTAAGCGGAAAAAACCTTCTTGACCGTATTTCTGCATGCAATTCTCTACTGAAACGTAATGAGAATGTTCTGTTTTTAAAACAAATTGTGACAGGCGATGAGAAGTGGATACTGTACAATAATGTGGAATGGAAGAGACTGTGGGGCAAGCAAAATGAACCACCACCAGCCACATCAAAGGCCGGTCTTCACCCAAAGAAGGTGATGTTGTGTATACGGTGGGATTGGAAGAGAATCCTCTATTATGAGCTCCTTTTGGAAGACCAAACGATTAATTTCAACAAGTACTGCTACCAATGAGACCACCTGAGAGCTGCTCTCGATGAAAAGCGTCCGGAATTAGTCAACAGAAAATGCATCGTCTTCCATCAGGATGACGCGATACCTCGTGTTTCTCTGATGACCAGGCGAAAAGTGTTACAGCTTGGCTGGGAAGTTCTGATTCATCCGCCGTATTCACCAGACATTGAACCTTCGGATTTTCCACTTATTTCGGTCTTGGCAAAATTCTCTTCATGGAAAAAATTTCAGTTCCCTGGAATACTGTAAAAGACACCTGGAACAGTTCTCTGCTCAAGAAGACAAAACGTTTTGGGAAGATGGAATTATCAAGTTGCCTGAAAAATGGCAGACGGCAGTAGAACAAAATGGTGAATACGTTGTTCAATAAAGTTCTTGGTGAAAATGAAAAACGTCTATTATTTTTACTTAAAAACCAAAGGAACTTTCTGGCCAACCCAATATTTTTGAAAAGCAAACAGGACAGGAAACAGGGCAAGAATGTGGGATAACGCTATTCAAACAACCAAGACACATTTTACATAATAACTAGAGTATATAGAACTCCCAGAAAGACCCCAAATCTAGCCACTTCTTAGCACCTTCACTTTTGCCTGTGCCATTTCAACAGGCTCCTGGATGACCTTGCTTCTGCTCTCAAGCTTCTCTGTCTCCCCTCCGGCAAATCACTGCCCACACAAAGCAGCCATCTATCTACCTGATGAAGTTGCTAAAACCCCTCCAGTGGCTTTCCAATATATTTAGAATCTCAAAATAGGTAAATCAGGGTATTTTCTCATTTTCATTTCTATTTTAAACAATTATTTCTAAAGGACTGCTTAAAGCAAAAACAACAACAGTTTAGAGTTACTAACATATAGAAGTAAAATCCCTGACAATAAATGTGCAAAGTACAGTAAGGAGCAATTGTTGTGAAATTCCTGCATTATACGTAACGTCACAGAATACCATTTCAACGTAGATCACGGGAAGTTACAGATGCATACTGTAAACCTTACAGTCACACTCTTCAATGTTGTAGCAACTAACCCAAGTGGCTATTTGTATTTAAATTATTTCAAGTTAAATATAATTAAATATTCCTTTCCCTCAGTTATACCAGCCATATGTCAAGCGCTCCACAGCCACTTGTGGCCAGCAGCTAGCATCCCGGACAGTGTAGACACAGCACGTTTCATCACTGCTGGAAGTTCTACTGGCTGGTGCTGTGCTGGACAAACGAAATACACCATTAGGGTAGGAAACTGGGAAAAGGGAGACAAGGAACAAATGTAGAGAAGGAAAGCAATCAGCAAAGTCGTAGAATAAAGTCAGCCACACTGATGGGTACCTTAACTGCAACGTGCCAAATAAATGGGAGAGACTGGCGCACTGGATAACCACATCCTGTCTTCAAGACACACACTTTAAAGAAATAGGTTAAAAACAAAAGGATGGAAAAGGGTACAGGCATACCTCAGAGATACTGCAAGTTCAGTTCCAGACCACCACAATGAAGTGACTGTCACAATGAAGCCAGTCACAGAAATGTTCTGGCTTCCCAGTGCATAGAAAAGTTATGTTTACACTACGTAGTCAAGTAACTGTGCAACAGCACTGTGTCTAGAAAAACAATGGACATACCTTAATTAAAAAATACTCTATTGCCAAGAAATGCTAACCATCACCTGACAATGTAGGGTGGCTGCAAACCAATTTGTAAAAACACGCAATATCTGTGAAGCACAATAAAGACACAAAAAAATGAGGTATATATGCCTGTACAACACACAGAGACTGATTATAGGACAGCTGGCAATATCAAGTGAAAGCTAACTTCAGAATAAGAAAAATCACCAGGGATAAAGAGGGACGTTCATGCTGTTAAGGGGTCAGTTGATAAAAGGACATCATAACATCCTAAATGATTGGGTACTAGTAACAAATCTTCAAAACACATGAAGCAAAAACTGACAGAACTAAAAGGAGAAACAGACAAACCCACAATTAAGAGATTCCAACACTCCTTTCTGTTACTGACAGAATAAGGAGACAGAAAAACAGGGAAGATAAGGAAGACCTGAACAACACTATTAAAACAGCCTGACCCAACATACATCTAGAGCAGACTGCACACAACCGAACAGCCTTTTCCAATGCACAGGGAACACCTGTCAATATGGACCACGTATGGAAATTAACACATTTCTAAACAGCCCACGAGTCTGAGAAGGAAACGGAATGGAAATTCTAATATAGCTCAAGTTGAGCAATAAAAGCAAACCATACGAAAATCTGTGGAATGCTGCTAAAATATTGCTCAGAGGATAATTTACAGCTTCAAACACATTATTACAAAAGAAGAAAAGTCTACTACCAACGACCTAAGCTTCTAATTTAGAAAAAGAAGAGTTAAAATTAAATCTAAAGAAGAAAGAAGGAGATAATAAGAAATAGAAATCCATAAAATATGAAACTGAAAAAGGCAACAGAAGAAATTCATAGGCAAAAACTGGTCTCTGAAAAGATAAAATTGGTAAACCTTTAACAAGACCAATCTGGAAGGTGAAAGAGAGAGAAGTACTAAGGAATGAAGAAAAGGATTGTAGAACGAGGGCATCATGACCTCAAAGTAGTAACTAAGACGATGCTGAGGGAGTGTTACGCACAATTAATGCCAATAAGTTCAACAACTTAGATATTAAACAAGTAGTTAATAACCTTCCCATAAAGAAAATTCTAGGCCCAGATGCTATCAAACACTTAAGGAAAAAATACCAATCCTAAATAAGCACTTTGAAACAGCAGAGAAAGAAGAAATACTTCCCAGTTCATTTTATGAGGCCAGTAATTACTCTGATAAATAAAGCCTGAGAAAGCTATTGTAAGAAAACTACACCCAGGGATAAACCCATGCACCTCTGGTCACCTAATCTACGACAAAGGAGGCAAGAATATAAAATGGAGAAAAGACAGTGTCTTCAATAAGTGGTGCTGGGAAAACTGGACAGCTACGTGTAAAAGAGTGAAATCAGAACACTCGCTAACACCACACACAGAAATAAAGTCAAAATGGATTAAAGACCTAAATGTAAGGCCAAACACTATCGAACTCCTGGAGGAAAACACAGGCAGAACGCTCTTTGACATAAATCACAGCAAGATCTTTTTTGATCCACCTCCTAGAGTAATGAAAGTAAAAACAAAAATAAACAAATGGGATCTAATGAAACTTAAAAGCTTTTGCACAGCAAAGGAAACCATAAACAAAAACAAAAAGACAATGCTCAGAATAGGAGAAAATATCTGCAAATGAAGCAAATGACAAGGGAATAATCTCCAAAATATACAAACAGCTCATGCAGTTCAATATCAAAAAAACCCCCCAAACCACCAAATAATCCAATCAAAAAATGGGGGGAAGATCTAAATAGACATTCCTCCAAAGAACACACAGAGGGCCAACAAACATATGAAAAGATGCTCAACATCACTAATTATCAGAGAAATGCAAATCAAAACTACAATGAGGTATCACCTCACACCAGTCAGAAAGGCCATCGGCAAAAAATCTACAAATAAATGCTGGAGAGGGTGTGGAGAAAAGGGAACCCTCCTGCACTGTGGGTGGGAATGTAAATTGGTACAGCCACTGTGGAGAACAGTATGGAGGTTCCTTACAAAACTAAAAATAGAGCTACCATATCACCCAGCAACCCCTCCTCCTAGGCCTATATCCAGAGAAAACCATAATTTGAAAGGATGCATGAACCCCAATGTTCACTGCAGCACTATTTACAATAGCCAGGAGATGGAAGCAACCTAAATGTCCATCGACAGAGGAATGGATAAAGATGTGGTACATACGATGGAGTATCAGCCATAAAAAGGACCGAAATGGTGCCATTTGCAGAGACGTGGACGGACCTAGGGATCGTCATACAGAGGGGAAGTAAGTCAGAAAGAGAGAAACAAATACCATGTAATATCGCTTATATGTGGACTCTAAAAAAAAAAAATGGTACAGATAAACTTATTGGCAATGCAGAAATAGAGTCACAGATGCAGAGAACAAACTTATGGTTACCAAGGGGGGTGCGGTGGGATGAACTGGGAGATCGGGATTGACACATATACACTACTACGTATAAAAGATAACTAATGAGAACCTACTGTTTAGCACAGGGAACCGTACTCAATGATCTGTGGTGACCTAAACGGGAAGGAAATCTAAAAAAGAGTGGATATATGTATATGTATAACTGATTCACTTTGCTGTACAGCAGAAACTAACACAACATTGTAAAGCAGCTATACTCCAATAAAAATTAATTTAAAAAACTACAAATATCCCTACTGAACAGTACAATAATTCTTCGTTCTTATTTAATTCTTAAAATATGAGCAAATACATAGCAGCATTATTTGTATATTTGTTTCTACGTATATAGAAATCATGCTGGAATTATACACACTCACACATATATATACACAGAGAGAGATGGTGGGGAGGTCTATTGTGTGTGTTTATTTCTCAAGGCAAACGACATTTATTACAAGCAGGAAAGGTTTGTTAAACCTTAAAAAATCAGTGTATTTCCCATATTAACAATAAAAGAAAAAAACCACACAAACATTTCAACAGATGCAAAACAAAAGGCATGTGACAAAAAACATACACCTTTCCATGATAAACTCTTAGCCTACAAGAATAGAGCAGAACCTCTTCAGCCTGATGAAAGGAATGTACAAAGAACCCATCATTATATTTAATGGTAAAATACTGGGGCTTGCCCCCTAGACCAGGACCAGGGAAGGGCGTCCTCTCTCACCACTCCTGCTCAGTGTGATATGCGGATCCCAGGCGGTACGATAAGTCAAGGAAAAGAAGGCACACAGATTGTAACGGAAGAAGTAAAACAATTCTCAGACAAGGTGATCGTGTACGTGGAAGACTCCAAAGAATCCTAAAAAAAAAAAAAAGCTACTAGAACAGATGTATTTAGTATATTCACAGAATGCATGACAAATTTACAAAAAGCTCCTGTATTTTAGTCACTAGCAAAGAAAAACTGGAAATTGAAATAAAAATACATTTAAAAAGAATCAAAAAACACGTGAAAAACTTAGATAAATTTAAGAATACATACACCCCAAATCACTAAATAAGAAGACAAATAGGGACTTCCCCGTGGTCCAGCGGTTAAGACTCCGTGCTTCCACTGCAGGGGGCACAGGTTCGATCCCGGGGGGTGGGGTGGGGGGACTGAGATGCTGCATGCCCCGCAGCGTGGCCTAAGTAAATAAATAAAAGCTTTTACAACAAAAAAAAAGAGAGAGAAAGACAAACAGACATACTATGATCACAGATCAAGACTCAAAAAAGTGTGAAAACTTTCTCCAAACTGACCTATAGATTGAATACAATCTCAATCAAAATCACATCAGGCTTTCTGGGGTACAAATTAGTTAAGCTTATTCCAAAATGGAAATATGCACAAAGAACCAAGAGCAGCCAAAACAATTTTGAAAAAAAGATGACCAAATTTGGATGACTTGTACTAGGACACCAAGACTTCCTATAAAATATAACAATCAGGGCTTCCCTGGTGGCGCAGTGGTTGAGAGTCCACCTGCCGATGCAGGGGACGTGGGTTCGTGCCCCGGTCTGGGAAGATCCCATATGCCGCGGAGCAGCTGGGCCCGTGAGCCATGGCCGCTGAGCCTGCGCGTCCGGAGCCTGTGCTCCGCAACGGGAGAGGCCACAACAGTGAGAGGCCCGCGTACCGCTAAATAAATAAATAAATAAATAAATAAAAATAACAATCAAGGCAATGAGGTGCCCGCATGAGGACAAATGGAAAACAATATAATCCAGAGCTGAGAAACAGACCCGTGCACATATGGTCACTGTGATAACGGGACCAAGGCAATTTAATGGTGAAAGTACAATGGTGCGGGAACAACTGTACATGCAGATGGCACTGTACACACTTACGGAAGAAAATGAGCCTCACAGCACACACAAAAATGAAGCAAAACGGATCACAGACCTAAATGTAAAGTTATGAAATATATAAAACACAATATAAGGGGAGAGAGACTACTGCAAGCTTAGCCTAAGAAAATAGCTCTTAGATAGGAGACTCAAAGTCCAAACCATCTAAGAAGTTGACAGAACAGACTTTATAAAGGTGAAAAATTTCTGCTCTTAAAATGATGCTGTTAAGAAAATGAAAAAATGAGGCACAGACTGAGAGGTGATACTCTCAATACACTTATCTGACAAAGACTTGTATGCAGAATTTTAAAAAAGTTCCTGGAATTCAACAGTAAGAAACAGCCCGATGAAAACAGAAGGGGGGGATCTGATGAAACACTTCATAAAGAATGCCCCATAAGCCACAAAAAGATGCTCAACCTCATCAGTCATCAGGCAAATGCAAATTAAAACTACAATGAAATTCCACTCTACTCCTGGTCAAATTGCTAAAATGTAACAACCTGATGATACCAAGTGCTAACAAGAATGTGGAACAACTATTAGCTCTTAACTCATTGCTAGCGGTAACGCAACATTGTATAACTGCTTTGGAAAAGTTGAGTCATTTCTTATAAAGTTAAGTATACTTACACTATGATCCAGCAACTTCATTACTGGGCATTTGCCCAAGGTAAAGGAAAGCACATGTCCACATAAAGATGTCTACATGCATGTTCACAGCAGCTTTACTCATAAACAGGCAGAAAACTGGAAACAGCAGGAGGGTCCACCAACAGGAGAACAGGTAGCCGCATTGTGATTCCCCATACAACACTGCTCAGCAATGAAGACTACACTACTGATGCGGCAGCGTGGACGGATCTCAAAAATCATTAAGCTGAGTGAAAGAACGGGGACACTAAGATACGCTTACGATTCCATTTGTATACGATTTCAGGAAAGACAAGTCTCGTGAACTAATGATTACCTGGAGCCAGGGATATGGGCCTTGGCCAGGGCAGGACACAAAGGAACCTTTCGGATTAGTGATTAAAGGAGTGTATTCATTTGGCAAAATTCATTAAACTGCAGCCTTAAGGTGGACATTCTGTGTAAAGGATACCTCAGTAAAGGTGGTATTTTAAAATATAAACAAATACTGAAATCTAGTTGTGTTTTCAAACAGTGGTGTGGTTATAAATTCTGAAACTACTTTCTTTGTATTCGAATCTTGAGCTAGTGACTGAGGACAGTATTGAGGATAGTGGAAACCGTATTCTCACTATTACAGAAAAGAGTTACCAATATGGAGAGAAAGACATCTAGAATTTACTGTGAGGGACTGAACTGGAATAGGAGGCACATTGTTAACTCATGGTTTTTAAAAGCTAGATAATGGTAGAAACAAATATATAAATAAGTACACATATACGCATATGTGTTTATACATACACACAAATTTCTCAGCTCTTTTGGCTAAAAATATCTTGAACGCAAGTTCTCAAATGTGGCAATGCTGTATCCACAAGGAGCAAATATGGCTTCTTTGTGGAAGGATGAAAAATCTAAGCTACAACAACGGTGTGTGGCCTGACAGCAAGCCCCCAGCACAGGAGCAAACACACAATACGACCTGTGGTGTGAACACCGCACGTGGGGGCGGTGTGCTTAGGCGAAAATGTCTAGACTCCTCGGGGGTGATAATGAAAGAACCTGGTCTGGTGGCCACGGCACACTCGGCGCCGTGAGCAGGCCCAGCCCACAGACACTGGCTGCTTTGGGGGGCTAAATGCAATTATCCACTGAAGAAAACCAGGACTCCACAGAGAAAAGGCTGATTTCCTAACTGAGATGGGGAAAACATGACAAAAACCTGGATCATCTTACAACACCCAAAACTAAGGATGTGCTCCTTAGTATGACACGAGAGCCATCCTAACATGTTCCCACTGGCTGATCCTGGACAACCTGACCATCAGAATAATTAATTACAACAGTGAATTAAAACCCAGTAAATAAAAGATCCATGAGTCCACAGTGACGTGAATCCATCAATGATGGGGGAGAAGGGCAAGCCGGCCCTCACAGAAGGAAGGATGAGCTTAGCCATGGGTGCACGGCAAATCCAGGGAGTGGAATGTTCACAAGATCTTGTTCACAAGGTTACAAGATTCCAAGAATCTCCCTAACGACTGGCACTTTTGCAGGGGACGCCAACCTCACCGAGAGAGCAGACTCTACCTCACCGACATGAGGATAAAGCGGCAGGTGTACTGAGGAGGCCACGACATCACCTCCAGGGTCTTCCTGCTCAAAACTTGTGACCGATCGTGACCACACAACAGCAACTCCAGCTGAGGGAGATCTCACACTGTCACTGGCTTATAGTCTCCAAAGGTTTCAAGGTCGTAAAGAAAACTGGGAAACAGTGGCAGATTTAAGGCAATTAAAGGGACATGACAACTACATGGACTGCACTGATGGAGGGGATCCCGCTCTGGGGAAACCGAGAGGCTGCTGGGACAGGTGACAAGGCGGGACGAGGGCTGTGGATGAGATACTACTGTAGCTACGGTAATGTCCAGATTTTCATCACTGTATTCTGGTTACGTAGGAGAATGCTGTTCTTAGGAATTATACACCGGAGTATTGGAGAAGGTCAGAGTAGATCTTGAGGAAATTGGTAAGTTCAGCAACAAAGATCTATTTGAAAAAACTCCTTCCCTGCAGAATGAGCCCAAAGAAGAGGTGAAAACCGGCAGTGCCCGAGGACGGGAGCACGGGCTTACTAAGCTGACCGCTGGCTGACTCTGCGTAGCACTGACATGGTCAGGTGCCCAGGTGGACCCTCCACTTGAGGATGTGGTGTCCCCAGCTTGTGCGGCTGATTTTCTCCTGGGGCTACCTTAAGTATCCCTTTCTAGGGGCCCCTCTCCAACTCCTCAGACAAGGTTATGTTTCCACAACACCCTAGTTGTCACTGGCTCAACTCAATACAGTTTTAATTAATGAATGGTGTAATTCCTCCAACGTGGCTGTAAGTCCCATGCAAAGACGAACGCATCTGTCTGGTCCACTGCTGTGTATGTGATACCTGCCATAAGGTGTGGGACTTGCCAGCACTTAATCAACTAAAATGAAAACTTAGTGGCATGTGAGAGAGAAAGCTAATAAAAATAATGACGACAAAAAATATCCTTAAAGAAGAGCCTTAAAAAAAAAAAAAAGTCTTTAGGGATACCAAGTACGTTCTATTAATGCAACTCTAATTTCTTTTCCCAGTCAGGGCTCTTTGAAAACCCGAGTCCTAACCCCATCTCTGTACAAACTGGGCATTCTGAGAAACTCCAGCAATGCCGCAGACCAGGAATCACTGACAAAACCGAGCAGCCGGCCTCCAAGGGCGCCCCTCACACCCAGGAGGGCAGGGCATGCACGGGACTGCACAGTCGCTACTGGGAGGGAGGACGGGCCCCCAGTGACCCTCCCTGGAGGCCGGCTGGAGAGACGAGCAGGTTAAAAAGCTGCTGGGGCTCTCGACTAGAGGACCCGAGTGGCCAGGGCCAGGAGGCACAAATAAACACCACCTCTGCCCAGCAGAAAGAGGGGCACTTCGGGAAGAAGCAGTGCTTCCAGGAGTCTCTGCTAGTGCAGAGAGGAGAGAGGCAAGGACGGACTCGCAGTGGACGATGAGAAAAGGAGGCCAAGGACCTTCCCCTCCTAAGCTGGTTCAGGCAGGACAGACGCTGTCCCCAGAGCAGCCTTGCTGGCATATCACAGCCTGCACACGAAGGAAGCCCCGTACCATTCCAGCCCAGGGCAGGGCCTCCGTCCGTGCCCACCTCCGCTTCTCGTCCTTCCCCCTCCCACCCCACCTGACTTGTCCTCCAGGGCACGGGAGGGCCCCTGCATAGCAGCAGCTGCCCCTCCGGGCACGGCTGCCTCGCCAGCCTGGCGTCTGTCTTCATGGTGGGCATCGCAGCTCCAGTCCACGCTTCCACCTTCCACGTGGGACACCCCTGCTCCCAGATCCTATCACCACACCGTTAATCACACAGTTAACTAGAAGATGGGGCTAAGCCCATTTTGCTAACTGTAGAAGCAGCCTATCACCCACCTGCAAACCAAAGACTCTGCAGCGGCCGCCAGCAGAAGCCCGTGCATGTCTCTCCTCCCCAGTCTGGAGCAAACCCCTGGAGCCCACCCACGCCCATCTCCCACTGCCAGATGCCCTGCCGGCGGCAGCCTTTAATGTCTAGACCCCCCCGCCCCTCCCCTCCCCTCCCCTCCCCAGCAGCTTTACTGTTGAGGCCTCCACACACAAATGATCCTACGCGCCGAAGCCCAGGCCACCTTCCTCGCCAGAATGGACGTGACACTGTGCTGCGCGGGTGCTGGGGGGACAGACCCGGGCCCTACCCTCCCGTCAGCCTCAGTGGAACTGCTCTCCTGCAAAATAACACCAACCCAAGTTCAACATGCAACAAAGCTGCGTGCGCAGAAGGTGGGCACTGCTCACGCTGGGGGTTAAGGAAAGCGTCCCGAGGGTAAGACGTGCTCCTGGAGACAGGCAGGCTGAAGCCAAAGACAACTGTCTCCGTGAAGAAACTATGCAGTGAGTCACCAACAATGGGGATGTTTTTGCCCTCCACCATCAGATGACTCAGGACATTTACAGAAAATCAACTTGAAGAGCTTAGACGTCTGAATAAAATCTCCATCCCCAGCCTCACCCCAGACTACAGCACAAAGAGGAAGAATAAGCCCTAAGTCTGTACACGTCAAGGAGCATGAACCTCCGTGCTGCAGGGCTGCAGGAGGTGTGGCGCACGCTCCTCCGGACTGAGGGCGGGCTTTCCCTTGCAACTAAAGTTAGGAAGCAAACCCGATTTCTAGGAAAGAGAAACAAGTGGGAAATGAGTTTTGCTTAAAATCACAGCTGCCGATACAGGCCTTTCACTCTGCGCACGAAAGAAAATGCTGTTTGTGTCAAAGGCAAGAAATATATAACCTTTTCCCTCCTTTCCTTCGTTCCACACGCACACAAAATCCTGCAAATCTCTACTCAATTGAAAGCAAAAACATTCACTTCATGAGTAAGGCTTAAAACAGGGAGGGGGAAGACAAGCACAATGGGAGCCGGGAGCGTAAACAGGGCCGGGGAACACGCAGAAGCACTGCGGAGACGCTGCAGAGGGGCCTTCCCAGCCCACATTTGAGAACCGTGAGCCTTCAGCACCGGGCCTGGAACGCACCACATACTGAAGTCTGGTGTCAATTTAAATGCACTGAACACCAGAAAAATGCCCCCAACCAGGGCTTCAAAGTTGTACAGCACATTTCCACTCAACCCAACTAGATTGCCTGTCACATCTGACACGGCTCGTCAAAAGTTATCCTTCACTGCTCATGGGCAACATCGAGGTCAAAAGACCAAGTACAATGGTCCAACCCATCCCCATTTTTTTCCTTCAGAGCAGCAGATGCTGAACTCTAAAATGACAAGACAGAGCAGCTTGAAGCGGCTGCCAAAGAAACAGAAGCTGCCCAAGGCCGCTGGTCTCAAGTAGAAAACGCAGTCGGTGTGCGCACGTCAGGGTGAGGACCCCTCTGACAGTCTCACACAAAGAAGCCACAGCCAGCACGCGGAGCTCGGAGGGCTCTGCACCTGGCAGCAAAAGAAGCTCGCAAGCCCAGAGGGCTGCAGGGGAGGACCAGCCCCGGAGGCGGCGCCGGCCTGACGGCACCTGGTCCACACGAGCACGGCGAGCCCCACACCTTCCTCGTGGAAGCACCCATCTCAAAACCCCACCGCAGTTCAGGCCGAAAAAAAGAAGCAATTCTGACACAGGCTACAGCACGGATGAACCCTGAGGACATGACACTGAGTGAGATGAGCCAGTCACAAAAGGACGTCTTCTATGTGGCACGAGAGCAGTCAGATTCCCAGGGACAGAAGCAGGATGGGGGCCCGGGGAAGGGGGCTGGGGAGCTGCTGTTGACGGGTAGAGTGTTTCAGCTGGGGATGATAAAGAAGTTGCGGAGACCATGGTGGTGACGGCTGCACACCATGAATGTACTTCATGCACTGAGCTATACGCTTAAAAATGGCAAAGACAGTAAACATTAGGTTATTTGTATTTTTACCATAGTAAGAAAAACAAACACTTGTTCACTATGAATTGAAAGCAAAGTCGTGGACGTCAACCATGTCTTTCATGTATGTGCTCCCTTTTGCACAAAAAGAATCCAGGCTCTGCTGGGAGGTGAAACAGGGAGGACCGGGCGCTCCGGCGTGACCTCTGCGCATCCGCCCCGGAGCCTCCTGATGCCCGTGGCCGGGAGACACGGCGCGTGGGCCTGTGGCGCCAGCATCACTTGAACAGTCGTGTGCGTGTCATGCGGACGGGGTGCTCGATAATTTAGACGGTAAATAGCTTAGACCCTCTCATATTAGAAGAAACACTGACATCTCACCATTTCAAAATAGAAGGTGGCATGTCGCGACACGGCACGTTTGGGGGTTAGCCCACCGTACCCCCAGAGCCAGGGAGGGGGCAGCAACCTTCCCCCAGACACGGGGAACCTCAGAGGGCAAGTCAGGTGCAGACACATACCTGTCCCAGCCATCCAGACAGGCAAGGAAAGGGGCCCCGTGGCTGGGGGCAGGGCCCAACTGAGTCCAGGTCCACCCAAGCGCCCAGGCCACATGGACAACGCTAGAATCTCCAGGCGAAACATGGCCCAAGTACGCCGCCTCTGTTTTCTATTTTAATCGTCAGGAAGCAAAGAGCATTTGTTACCTATCTGATTCCTTCAAAATGACTTCCTCTTGGTTTCATTCTGCATACCAGTCCTCAGGGAGCTCTCTTCCCTGTTGGACCCAAGATATTAAACAAGGTTCAATTTTCACGTGAATCTTCCAGGACAGACCCTGAAGGCCCTGGCCGGTTCCAGTCTCCCTGTTGCCACGATGTTCCAAAACAGCTTGTAGCATGGTTTCCCTATCCCAGTGCAAAAAGGGATTAAAAAATAAAATAATATAAAAAATAAAATCATGTTTCAGACAGACTGGCCCCCCTGCAGGAGGTCTGCAGCTATGTGTCTGGACTCAAGTTATGACAGGGTGTGTAACCATTTTAAGTATGGCCCAAACAGTGTGAAAGGATGTTATCAAGGCTTTGACCGGAACCACGCGAGGACAGAGTAGGCGCACTGCTCCCGATGCATGGGGCTGGCAGCGAGGTAAGGGCCCAGAGACACCTGGAGCTGGTGTGAGGGTCTCAGGCAGCCGGAGGCCAAAGTGAAGGGCTCCCTCAACAAAATGCCCAATAAAAGTATTCCAAAACAGTGGGATGGTAAGTACCTTACCCTGCATATCATTAAAGGTTAAAAGTCACTAGGCTTTGTGGCCAGCACAGCTCCCCTGGAAACCGTTTACATGCACACGGGGGCCACCAGCCAGCGGGGATGTGGGGAAAGCAGCTCGCTTGCCAGGTGACCCTGCGCATGACAGCTCACGTGTGCAGCATGTACTGGTGCGAGCAGGTAGAAAATGAGACGGAGACACACGTTTCAACTCAACATTTAAACTGCGGTGCCTGCCCAGACTCCTTCTTCAGGGCCTGCCCACCGCACCCCAGAGCTCAGGAGGGTTTAGAGCTGCATCCCTTGCTGCTGCCCCTGTGCGAGAAGCATCTCATCCACAGCTGCGGTCCTCCCAGAGGGCAGTCAGGGGCCAACACCCGACTGACATGGGGAGCCCCAGGCCCGAGTCCTGGCCTCAATTTGCAATGACTCTGAGGCCACTGCAGCGCCAGAGCTCCCTACAGCTCCCTGTGACCTCATGTGCAACCAGGTGACTGTGCAGAGTCCCTGGCTTCCCGCTGCCCAGCCTTGCCTTTCGCACTTGCTTCGAGGGTGTGTCTCAGGAGTCCTCCCCAGTGTGTCATCTGCACGCAACTTGCGCCTGAGCTTGTTTCCAGGGAACTCCGAGGCAAGCCCCTTTTACGTCTGTGGTTTGGTGCATTCATTCATTCTATGCACTATAAAGACTGCAAAATAAAAAGTAACTAAAGGCTGAAATACCAAAGCCTAAGAATTAGAGGCACAGGGAACTACTGCCCAACACCCCGTTACCCGGAACCTTCACATTTCTTTTATCCAACGGGGACTCTGTACCTACTGTGTGCCAGACACTATCCTAGGCTCACAAGACACATCAGTGAGTCAACCAGGCAGCGGGGCTGCCTTCATGGAGGCCGCACCTGAGTGGGAGAGGACAGGCAAACAGCAAATCATGAATTATATGCGAGACTGGGGCCTTGCAAACTTTCCTACAGGAAAGTCATTCCTCGGTATCCACAGGAGATGGGTTCCAGGACTGCTCACAGATACCTAAACCTGAGGACGCTCAAGCCCCTTGTATAAAGTGGAGCAGCACAGCTGGTCTCTGTATCCTCTGGTCCTCGGCTGGTGGAACCTCGGTAGGTGCAGACCCGTGAGTGTGAAGGTCTGAGGGTTGATTGTACTACATATTTTAAGCTTGCAGGTCATTCTGTCTTTATTACAACTGCTCAACTGTGGCGTCGTAGCAAAAGGCAGCCATATATGAACAATGTTCGTGGTTGTGTTCCAATAAAAACTGTATTTACAAAAACGGGTAGCCAGCCTTCAGCCTTAGATGGCAAACTCCTATTCTAGGTGGTTAAAAAAAATAAAAAAGAGCAGGAGACAGAGATCAGGAGTGCTATGGTGGGGACGGGGATCATTACTGCACTTGGCAGAGGACTCAAGGAAATGATGGGCAGCTATGTGAACGGGTGCAGTGATCAAGTGTTCCAGGCAGGGGGAACAGCACACGCAAAGGCCCTGGGGTAGAGCATACTTGGCAAGTTCAAGGGACAGCCAGGAGGGCAACACTGCTGGAGCAGAGGGTGGGGGAAGCTGGAGATGAGTTCAGAGAAGGGTTGGGGCGGACTGGCCGATCACATGGGCCCTGCAAGGTGTTTTAAGGCCTCTGGCTTTAATACAATCATGATGAAATTTACAAAGATTAAGGTGAAATTATTATAAGATGATGGTGTCTTGAAAAATCAATATACTCTAACGTTAAAAATATGTTGATACATTCTAAGTCTTTGAAAATTCTAATTCACACAGACCATAGGATAACTCTAGCTGGGATATTTCAACACATGAGAACATATTCCCAAATAATCCAAACAACAGTTCACCATATATGGAAATACCTCCGAATCTAAGGCACTCAGTTCTGCCCGTAGCTTCCGATTCACCTCCTTTGCTTTTCAACACAGAAGTCACTTGGAGTCTCGCTGCCCCTGGATTTTCAACCTTCCTCTTGCTGCCAAGCTTCTGGGACTCTTTCTAAAGGCCTCGCTCAGACACAGCCTCTGACAGCAGCCGTCCAGCCAGCCACTCCCGTGGCGCCTCCCCAAAGAAAACCCTGAACGAGGCCTCCTTTTCGCGCTCTGTCACACTCTGCGCGTCACTCGGTGAAAGCACTCAGACATCTGCCTCCTCAGGAACAAGTTCTGGGAGGGGAGGGAGCGGGCTGCTTGTCCCGGCCCTTGCTGGTGGCGTGAAGGTATCAGCTTAAAGCACAGAACTTCACGTACGCCGGTACTCACTCCATCATCTTCCGGCACACGGGTCTGAAAGGAAGCGGGGTCCCCCCCACCCCCGAGCAGCTAGCGCAGCACTGCTCCTGACTGCCCGTGGTGGTAACGTGGCCCGTCTGGTCACCCAAACAGACCACAGCCGCCCAGTCTGTACGATGCATCTCTATGACAGCAGAAGACTTGGCTGAAGCCAGGAATGGGGTGGGGGAAGAGGGTTACAGATAACCTGCCCCTCTGAACCAAACCCCTGTTTGCCTCTCAGAATCGTTTCCCGCTTGTATTACCGCTGCTGTCACATACACAGCCCTGCCCTGCAAGAAACTCACTCAGCACCACTCAGACTGGACCTGCTTAGGAGAGACCTAAGGGGCTCCGAGTGCAGAAAACACTGTGTCTTCTTGCTGCCGCTCGCTGGCTGATGACACAGGAGCACGCTCCTCAAAGGGACATTGTGCATTAGTTAAACACGCTTTATTTCCCTTACATCCGTGCTACATCTCATTCTAAACAAGCAGCAAAGGAAAAATTAACCAAGACCCACATCTAGCACGTGAGATAAAAGTGAAAGGAGACAGAGAATGAAACACCAGCAGAGGGACACAAAACGGGTCTTATCCCCACACTGTAAAAAGTTCCTATGTTCTCACGCTGAACCCTCCCTCGCTAAAATAAAAACAAATACGGAAAACAGCTGAGATAATTATTGTCCCCGTAAACGGTTTCCACGGAATAACACAGAAGAGATAGGCAAGAAGGTGACGGAACAGACTATTAAGGAGAAAACCTAAACCGGAGAGCATATAATTACATGCAAAGAGCTTATGCCTTATTTTAATATAAATAAAACTTTTTAAGCGTAAGATAAAAAGCCATGCCTCAATACACCAGCTTTCCAATAGAATACACTCCATTCAAGCGACTCTCCTAATTTCAAAACAATGTTATTTGCTTTATTTCAGAAGTCCTATTATTTATACATTTTACGATGGATGAGAGCAAAGAGGTTCAGCACCTCTCCTAGGGAGAAACCCGGCCTCACGACACAGCTGCAGTGGGAATGTGGAACTCCTCCCCTCTCCCTCCCATCACAAGCTAGCTCTGTGCCTAACTTCAGCAGGGCTCTGCGCGTGGAGACTATTTCCACACTCTGCTCCGGGCTAAACATTCTTCTGCGTGTGCTAGTGAATTCCAGCCTCTTTAACATCTGAGAACGAATTACTGACAAGTCATTTTTTGCCCCGTATTGCACGTCGACGTGGCAACCCTGTTTTTTTTCTATTATAAACATGTGCTGCACCTCGGCTCCAAGTCGTTTTGGATGCTGATACAAGATTCATAATGGCTGTCAGAATCTGCAATTTTCCCTTTTGTTTTATGAGGTCAGGCAATATTACATGCACTGATATATTCCATTTTCCCAGCTGAAAACCTTCTCATTTGAGCCCGACAGGTTGAGGGAGTCATGATTTTGCAACCTCGCATGTGAAACACGGTACGAGGGGGCAGGTGGCTAACCCCACGCTCTCCTCTTGCTCTTGTCCACTGGCAACAGTAAATTAAACTGTCAAAAATGGAATTGTCCTGTCATCAACAAAGCTATCGCTTCGCAAGTATTGCAACATCAGATATATTTCTAATTCTGCATTTCCCTGCACCTGTAATTTCATCAGAAATTCGCACTGGACCATGGTGAGAAGCTGTCCAAGGGACACTGGCATTGTGAATTCCTTTAGAGGTTTGACGTGGCATTTCAAAGACGGAAATTAATGAGCAATTCCGGCAATTTGTAATATATATAAAAAGGCTGCTCAGTGTGAGGTTCTGACCTTCAGCGGGACCCTTCAAAAGGGTAGAAATGCTAACGTGGGTATGACACGCTGCGTAGCAGAGTGAAAGGAAATTACACACAAGTTACTCCGCAAACAAAACAAAGCAAAATACAAACAGTCCAGCAACAGCCAATCCCCCTGAAAATTACTTAATGGTCACCGCGACCCGTGACCTAGATTGCTACTAAAATGTTTAAGATCAGGAATAAAATGAGACCTCTTCGCAAGTGATCTGATGTAAAATGGAACTTCAGTCCTCAAGCTGAGCGTTACCAGACGGTCCACTTTAATCCGAGGTATGACCCAAACCGTTCTGGTTTCGCTCAGGTGATGCTTCCTCAGATTCTCCCGCAGGAGGAGAAGTCACTGCCCGCTTCCTCCTCAGGACGTGGATGTGGCTCCGGGGCTCCTTCAAGATGCCTGCCTCACTCCTACTGTTTCTGCCCACAGATCTGCCTGGACTGCGCTGCCAATAAGTGGCTCCCCTGTAAGTTGAACAAAAGTCAGGAACCTTCTGGCTGCTACCCACACGATGCCCCTGCTCCGGAGCCTCGCTCAGCAAGTGGGTGATGAGTCCTCTGAGCAGCCTGCACTGTAAAAATGGGCTTCTCTAACCTATTTCAAAATAACAGAAAGTCACGCGTCTGGTTGTTATTAATTAAATATTGCGATCAAGTATCGTTATAGATTACCTCTACAAAAATTCATTGCTTATCAATCATAACGCTCAGGACAGAAAGCTAAATCGAGATGAGGAATCATTTCACAGCTTAATACAGTCAAAGTGACTCAATATTCCTTTATTAATTCTCATTTAATATCACTTTAAATTGCTGCCATTATTATCCTACCGTAGACGAAAGATTCTGTGTAATTAGTCTGTATTAAGCCCTTTTTATTTATAAGGAGCCAAATAAACAAACCCACTTTAATTACCTGGGCCCCACAATATTGATCTGAGCATCAAAATTTAATATGACTTTATTTCAAATTTCCATATGACTAGTATTTAAATTTGTTCCAGCAATAACAATTTTGCCGGCACAAATGGCTTTTCATTCAAAGTATGTAAATGAACGCCTAGCGCTGGGGAGCCAGAGGCTTCCTGCGCCCACAGCATGTTTACCGAGACCTCAGGGGCCTCCTTGCTCCGCGCTTTGCTCCCTAATGCGGCAGGAAAAGCCACCAATTACCAAAAGAGACAAAAGTCAACGAAGACAGGGAGTCTTCTCCCTCCCAAACCATGTTCTCTCCCACTTCGGTACATGGTGTTAACGACATACAAATTTGGGGGTCATTAAGTATAAACAAGAGCGGAAAGCCAGACAGGCAGGAAGGCGGGATGTGCGGACGTCAGCACTTCAAGTGCTCTCCTAATCCCACAATGCAAGTTTCAGCATTATTGTCTCCATTTAACTTGCATTAGTACCTGGCACCTTGATTACACTGTTGGGCGGTAATCTTCGCCTGCACATGCCATCATTACTTATGTCAAGCCTCTCGAGTTGTTATGAATACTATGTTGTTTTACGAGAGAGAGGAAATTAGTGCCAGTCCCCTAGAGTTCTGGGTGCTTAACACTGAAGCACTACGCGGCCCTCGAAAATCCCACAACAAATCCTTGTTTAGTGCCACATGGAGATAAGGACTTTGCAGCAACATTGCAGCATAAATAACTCATGTCCCTCTTTATTTGTAAATGTCAAAAAAAAAAAAATCGCTGTTCTTGAATGTTGCTTTTCATACAAACACAGCAGACAGAAGCTGTCTTCGTAGCCGTGTGAGCACACGCCAGCTGAGTGAGGCGTTCTGACTCAGGCTGCAACCCCACGCTAAGACGCGAAACAAAGAAACGTCCACAACATGTGTTTGAGGATTACCATAAAATGCTGTTTTGGATGTATTTTTAATAAAAATGAACTTATCAAATCCAGGGGAAACATGTCGTGGTAACATGAGCCTTTCCTCCAGAGTACAATAAAGCAGAAAAAAATGGCGCCCCACATGGATTGCATTTTCAATGTTTTCTTAAATATGATCCACTATGTTGTTGAAGAGAATTATTTTCTGGTATTGTAGGGATTTTTGCATTGTCTTTATTCTGTTTACACAGCAAATGAAACTCACAATATGAATAGGTGAACTCCCCAGGGAGAAAAGGAAATTTAGAAATGATGTACAGATGGGGACGGGGGCCATGAAAACAGAATATAAATTAATGTGCCCCCAACAGTCACATCTGGAATTGAACAGGCCAAATAAATAATTTTGACATTAAAAGAAATTAAAGATCAAGCGGCGCAAATAGTAGAATAAGTTGTGTGTGTGTTTTTTTTGTTTTTAAATATCATTAGTTTACAATATGTTTGAAATGGCATTCAGAATGAAATCATCAAGATATCCAAGCCGAAAACGGGGCCTGGATGTGTTATTCTCTTTCTTTCTTTCCTTCCTCTTTCTCTCTCAATAGCTAGTGATAACCTATTCAAACTATCACTCCCACAAAAGGGTTTCTGTGTCCCGCCTTTTAAAAGTTCTTCTCTCTGTGCAGGAACAGGATGTACTGAAGTTTTGCATCTTGAACTTGTTCATGTTTAATTTAATGAAATGTTAAAAATAAATCTCAGAAGGCAAACAAATAATCACGTGCCTGACACACAGCAGGGAAGCCGTGAGCCAAGTTTAAGGGCTCGATACCGAAACTGCGATCCCGCTTACTCCTTTTCTCTTGACCCCTTTGCCATCTATATTTATGCAGCCCGAGGCAGACTAAACAAAAAGAAAAAGAAGTCTTTGGCAGCATCTTTTGAAAGACCCGAGTAAGGACTGCTGGAGACATCATTACGAAAATGAGGAAAGGCCTCAGGGTCACAGCCTGCCAACCGGGAGGGCCAACTTCGGGGTGCAGGCCGGGGGGGGGGGCCTGCTGGGGCACCCCGTCCTCTCGGAGAACCCGCACAGCCCCACCCTCCCCCAGAGCAACAGAGCCCCCGGGAGCCTCCCCTTTCATTAACCACCCCGGGAGAGTGGGCTCCTCCACATGTTCTCAAATGAAGCCAATTTTGAAAAATGGCTTCTGACAGGCCGATAAAACTTGCATGAAGTGACCAAATGGGTGCTCCTAAGCCCACAGACGGCCCCAAGTCACAAACCTGAGAAAGCACATTAAGGACCGCTAGGTTCTGTAAGGAAAGTCCTCTGGAGCCGAGGCGAATTCACTGTCACCAAATCTTCACCGTCCACTGCATATGTAAAGAATTTTTTTCAGAACATAAAATATTTTTCTGAGTGTAACAACAGGCATGACTTATTTCAGAATTAAGTGCTAGGCTCTCTGGTGCTTTGGGAAATGTAAACTACAGTTTTTACTCCAAATCCGCAATCCACTTCACTAGCTTGTGCTCTCCCAAGGCCCCGAGCAGCCCCATAAGATGATGAGCAACTTAGAGGGCTGGTAAATCATGCAAACAAGAGGAGGGAGGAGGAAAGCCATTCCTCTCCCCGTTTTATCTAATCAGTAAACTGATGTATAAACTGCTTTGGTAGAAAATAAACACCAAGCTACAAATATACAGCACTGACTTTTAAAAAGTCAGACCTCCAGTGCTCGTAGACACACACGAGCGTACATATCAGATCATGACTAGAGGTCAGTGGGCAGCGCCCACCCAGCCCACCAACCTCCCCGGAGCCAAAGGTGGGGAAGGAATCCGGGCCGGGCCCGGAGTTGGTATCTTCAGCCTCGCAGTTTAAGGAGCACCTTCCAAACTACAGAATAATCTTAGTTTCAAATTACATAAAAATAACTGATGATTTCAATACAGCACTTAAATAAAAGAAAGTTTTATTCTTCACAGTGTAGGTGCTGGTATTTTTTTGTAGCCGACAAGCTGCCCATACAAGAAGTCTAATATTCTTGCCAACAAAGGCATCTGAAATTAGCAATTGCTTTTAGAAACTTTAATTACAATTTTAAAATGCTATTTCTGCTCTATAATAGATTCCAATTGTTTCAGTATTATCTGGCTTGCAAATAAAATCTACAGTAGATGACAATATTCCCAGGATTAATCACTCTTGAAATTCTAATATGCTCTTGAAATACCAAATAAAAAAGACAGCAATGTTGTTGATGTACTGAAAGCTTCTTGCTTTTTGCAGTTTGCTATTATTATGCATATCCAGGTAGAAAGTTAATTAACCCAAAGCTTAAGCTAATTATGATAGCAGAATGCTATCAACCCAACGCGCTCAGTCAGACAGCTGTCCGGAATTTCATTTGCTAATCATTTGTCTTGTGGCTGAGCATATGGTACATTTTCATGCTATCAGAGGAACAACAAACAGCTGAAAATCATTAACTAAAAACAATGTGCATAAAATCAGAAGCCGTTTTTTATACAGCTTTGTGTCAGACAAAAAGCCAGATTCTTGCCCTATAAAAATTAATGATTATTTTGGTTCTTGTCACTTAAAAATTTTAGCTGATAGTGCAATAAATATGTGACAGGAATTTCAGCTGTGTCAATTACCTGTTTATATGAGTTTGCAAAAAAGAGTCTATATTTATGACAAGGACATTTTAATAAATGGGTTTTGGGGGAGATTATGAAATACACGCATAAGTCTGAAGACTTGAAATTTGGTTCCGAGGAAAGCCTGTTTTCTCTGTGCTAAACCTCAGTGTCGGTACACTAAAACATTAAAGGCGACTTTTTTAATTGCGAAGTAAAACGTATGAAATATACTTGCACACATTCCTGAAGCAGTACGTGACATTTCTAAGACCATCCAGAAATCTGTGTAGACATCAGAACGCTACACAAATCATGGCAGAAAGTTCACCTCAGTGTGGAGGCTGGGAGGGGGAGGGGCGAGGGGCCTCCAGGAAAGACCTCCGGTGATGCCGGCGAGGACACAGGTGTTCTCAGCCCTGGCTGGGGGCCTCCCCACTCCTTTCAGTGTGAGCCTCACGGCAATCTCACCTTTGCATTGCAGGTCTTAATTACCTGAAAGCTTGAACGACAAGGAGCAAATACGAAAACAAGCAGGGTAGGTCTACTCCACTCCTACAGGCCACAGCAGCAGGCGTACACCCAAAAACTGAGATTATAACCCATAAATTCCCACAGCATGGCACAACCAACTTTCTACACACATCTTAACTTCCACCCGGCGAATGTACCATGACACGATGAATATGCACGCTGGGCTTCAAACTGATCTCGGAATCTTTCTAAACTTCATCAGTTTTAAGATATTGTGTACCCACAGGTCTTAGGTTTTAATCTAACTTGGAGATTGTAAGAAGTATATTCCTTTTAAGCGTGATTGACTGGGTAAAGTGACATTCACAACATTTTTCTTCAAATCAACGCTACCATATTAACTTGTTATGTTTTAAAAAGCAATAAAAACCAAGACTCAAAATGTACATGATTTACTGTTATACTTGCTAACATGGAAATTAAAATACTTCTCCCAAACAGAGAGAAAAATGGGTCATTTGATCAAAGGGTAAAGTAGTACTACACACCAAAAATAAACTTTCCTTCTTCTTGGGGAAGGCTGAGACGTGACTCTTTGTATGATGTGACATCTGCAACTGTGGCCAGGCAGAGGCTCCGCTGAGCCTGATTAATTGTTAGTCCCTGGGGATTCTGTTGGTCATGGACCAATGAACTACGGGGAATTTCCATGGCTGTAATGTACTGCTGTGACAACGCTCAACTCTGTTTTTATTATAGCGGCCACTTCAACAGCAAGTACTCTAATACCACATCTTTGTTGCCCTGAAATGTCCAGAAACCTCGGACGCCAACCAATGCTTCCCTCAAGACGGACTGCGATGTGGGAAGACATTTCCTTCACACTTTCCCCAAGGACTTTTGTTATTTATTTTAGACCAAATGAAAGTGAATTAGAAGAGATGCACTCCCTCTTTGCTACCCCAAAGTAACCTAACACATTCGCCAGTATCACCGGATTTTTTTGTCATTGGTGGGGAGGCCTGAACAGAAGACTTCAAGGTCAAGTCAGGATGAGGACTTTACACAAAGTTCCAACTCACAGAGTGGGAACCAAACGGCCCCTAGGGGTGGTCCCCTCATCAGTCAGCTAGGAAGGCTGGAATCTCTCAAGAACAGCTCTGAGCCACCAAAGTCTGCCCATGGCTCAGAAACACCTAGACTAAGGAAAATAAAGTGCCAGGAACCCTCAGTTAAACAGAAAACATCAAGAAACCCAACCTGAAGCTACCACGTTGCTGTCCACTGCGTGGTGCTGCTAAGACGGTGCACACAGCCTGGAAGAGAAGCAGGGCTGGGTATGGACCAAACTGCGCATTTCTGTTCGCAAACCGAAAAGGACCTCTGCTTGCTACTCCACTGGGAAGACTGAAGCCAAACCTATTACTTTAGTCATAAAGGTTTAATCATTTGCAGTTCAAATGTTGACGCCTCTTCCCAATGTGTAGAATTTTTCACATCTAAGTTTCTGAAGGGAAAAAAAAAGCTTTCAGGTGAAAAATGCTGCCAACGTGGCAAGGTATATGGGGGCTACTTAAACCTCGTCCTTAAAGCCCTTCCCTTCTCTTCCCAAGGCTACATGCTCAACTCTGATATTGATATTAATATTAATTTGTCATTAATACTAATGTTTCACTAACCAACTACGAGTATTTTGAAATATCCAATTTCTCTGTGTAGCTAAACCTCAGGTTCCACTACGAAAAATGTTTTCTAATTATTGCTTTCTAATAAGTCATCAGACAAAGCAGCGAGGTTTCCTATTAATTCGGGAATTTCATACTTTGGAAAGCAGGCCACCTCGGCAGGTCACGGCCACCACCTGCACTTCAGGACACCCCAGGACCAGCTGACATCCAAGTGTGCCATTTTGAGGGCAGCCTGCTGGGGCGGTAAGAGGAAATACAGATGTTTACCTAATTTGATTAATTTAATTTTGGAGCAAGTGATCCAATGACAGTAATGGGTGCTGCTCTTGCTAGTTCACTGAGCGAAACAACAGGCTCCCGGGCTTCCCTGGTGGCGCAGTGGTTGGGAGTCCGCCTGTCGATGCAGGGGGCGCGGGTTCGTGCCCCGGTCCGGGAAGATTCCACATGCCGCGGAGCGGCTGGGCCTGTGAGTCATGGCCGCTGAGCCTGCGCGTCCGGAGCCTGTGCTCCGCAACGGGAGAGGCCACAGCGGTGAGAGGCCCGCCTACCGCAAAAAAAAAAGGGCTCCCAAACTACCTGCCAACCTCCCTCTGTCAAGAAACGGCTCCCCAGTCAGGCGCATCCCGCACGGCACAACAGCTCAGGGTCTATATTTAACTGCCTGCCGCACTTCTAAGTGATGAGAATGGGTGACTGTTGAACGCACTCCCCAAACACCTGGGCCAGGAAGTGATTTCAGCTTGTTGCCTCTAGTTCTGCCTATCAGAGGACCTTCTCGTTTCTTTCCCACGTGTCCCTCAAGAGGGGCCAGGAGCCAAAGGGAGTTCAGGTCAGCATGCAAGGACTGACATGAGAGCCAGCCCCAGCCACGAGGAGCCTCCGGGACCATCCCGGACTGCCGTGCCATGCAGGGGGCAGCCAAGGAGCGGTGGGCACGGACGCGTCCCTCAAAGGAGCTGCGGCCAGCAGTGGGCAAGAGGGAGTGTCCCTGAGCCCGTGCTGAGCTGGGCAGAGGCCAGGGTGCCTGCAGGGTGGACGGGCCCAGGCTGCGCCCTGGGTAACGGAGCTGAGCACAGTGGTGACGGAAAGGAGACCTGGAGTGGCCAGCAAACAGGACGCTCCACCTTTACAGGGACGTGCGCATCATTCCCATCAGACGGCAACAGTGAGGTCACCTGTCACCTATCTCTTTGAGGACGCGTAAACTGTTGCAGCTTTCGGGAAAACTAGAGAAATGACCTATTACAGCAAAAAGAGACATGCCATGTGTGAACGCTCCAGTCACGAGCTGTGTCACACAGACACCGCCGTCCCAGGGGATAGAGACGCACAGAGAGCGCGCTGCTGCCCCCTGCTCTCCACCCCGGGAGGGTGCCAGACGGCAGCTGTCTGCAAACCGGAAAGAGGGTCCTCACAAGACTGGAATCTGCCTGCACCCTGACTTTGGACTTTCAGCCTCCAGACCAATGAGAACTAAGTGTCTGCTGTCTACGCCACCCAGTCTGCGTGTGTCATGGCAGCCCGAGCAGGCCAAGTCCCTCCCTAACAACCCACAACGGGAAGAGCAAGCGCGGCCTCACTCCACCGCTTAGTGTTACAGTTCGGCGCCCACACGTAGTTCAGATTCTTCCCAATTCTGTTTACTCCAGACAGCAGTTTTCCACTTTAACTACGGAGCCAGCACCACTCCACAGGTGAGCGTGGGCCACCACGGCAATGACAACAGATGGGCTCGCACGTGGCAGGCCTGCACAGCCCTCCACTCAGGGTTCCTTTCGCCCACTGCACGAGGCCAACCCCGTCATCCCCGTTTTCCAGATGGAAACGGGCAGGAAGGACAAGTAACTTGCCCAAGGTTCCACAGCTAAGCAGCCTTCAAGCCAGGGCGCAGTCCTGGGAAGCCTGGCTCCTATGTCTGTGCTCAGGACACACGCGGGCTTAAGGACAGAGCTGAAGGGATCCTGAACACATGCCAGGGCAGTACCACCCCATCCTGCAGCCGCCACCAGGCCTGCCTGGGCAGTGGGACGGGGCCCCGACCACTCACAGCTCCTGTGAAGCCTCTTCCCCCCAGACAGGGCCCCGCACCGCCCTGTGGGTATAAAAACGCCGCACGGCCACTCAGTCTTTGTGTCAACCCCGGAGAGCAGAGGTTACAAGTGTTCCTCAGAAGAGGGCCAGAAAGAAGTGTTTCAGGCTTTCCAGGCCGCGTAAGGTCTGTTTCCTAACCTTTATTTCCTACAAACCTTTAAAAAGGTAAAAACCACACTTAGTGCTTTGGCCGTACAGAAACGGGCTGGTGGGCCAGAGGTGGCAGACCACAGGCTGTCGTCTGCTGACCTCTGCCTCGGAGGGAAAGACTGAGGCTTCCGAACAAATGAAAGTCCACGTCATCTTCAGGTGGGATAATCCAAAAGAAAGGGACCGAGGCACTGGCTAACCAGTGTGGCAAATCTCACAGAATTCGTATTTAAAAGGGTTTCAAAGATGTTTACAATGTAAGGGTGATGCTTCTCTTTTGTTTTCTCCTTCTGGGTGTAACTGAAAAGTAGGCAATAAAAATGAGAGAACTTAGATTTTTTCTCCACGCCCCCAAACTTGAGTGAATGGAACCCAGCATGTTTTACTCAATCCTCACTGTAACGTCTGAGAGCTCCCTAAAGGTTCTCAAGTGACGCCGCGCTTTCCAGTCGCAGCTCTGCAATTTCACGCGAGGTTGAAATCCAGATGAACTTTTAACCAGAATGCCAGCCATGACAATGGAGCAATTTGTAAAGAAGGTTCCTGTGCAGCCTTAGAGCTCAGATGCAGCAGGACACCCTGGGATGTGAACCTTCTGACATCCAGCACTGGACGTCCCCTCTCTCCCCACAGCAGCTCAACTGCAGACGAAATAAAGAAAGGTACCAGTCAGCTGTGCGGAACCTTGGAGCTTATTCACCCTAATCATCTACGGGAGAGCAAAGTCAGATGGAGGCTTAGGGGAAACTCCTAGGTCCACGGCAGAGACCCCTGGATTCCCTTCCCCAACCCCACGGGGGCCCCAGGCACGCCCTGGAGCAACACCTGCCTGTGCCTCGCTGCACTCACCCCAGAGCAGTCCTTCCTCTGTGTCCTGGCTGTAATCCACTACGGAACAGGACTGTGGCGGACAAGACCTGGGCGGGATCCTGAGCACAGTCACAGCCTGAAACACAAGAGCCGACTGGGAGTTCCAGGACACGATCCAGAGATTTGGCCATCTGGGGGAACAACGCTTCTCCATTCCTTGAGTCACATCAAAAGCAGATTCAGTATTACTTTTGTTACACGCTAGTTACTAAGACAGGAAGGTATTCTGACAAATGAGCACAGCCCGCCGGCCCCCACCCCCGACGGGAGCCCCAGGGTGCTCGGAGGGCGCCCACCTCCAGACACACAGCAGAACCACAGGAAAGGCCTCTTGGGCTCACACGCGCTCCCTCTCCTCTGTGAGGACCACCAGTTCTCCCTGGTGAGACGTCCTGACGGAAGAGCGTGTGCTTGGCCTCAACAAAGACGAAGGGCCACCACATAGAAGACTTCTTCAACATCGCTCTGGCTAGCTTAGATTCTATTACATTTACAAACATTTAATTTATTAACATAGAAACGAAGCATGAAATTTAAGTATTTAGTTAGTGGGGGCAGGGATGGTAGGTCAACTAGAAAAGTCATGGCATTAATTACACTTTTACTCCACGACACCACAGGCGTCCCAATGCAAAGAACCACGTTGAAATTCAACCAAGTGTCAGAATTTAATCAGTGTGCATGCCACCTTCACTCTGGGCGGAGGAAAAGTCCCTGAGGACGATAGATGCCCAGTACAATCAGAAGTCCATCAAGACTCCATAATCTGATTGTTGCCTATACAGCTGGATCCAGCTATAATTCTGTGTCCAGGTCACTTTCTGTAAATACAGGTATTTGTTTTAATTGTCCCTACCAGTCCCTGCACATCTCCTCCGCGGCCAAAATCTGTTTGATGCTCTTCAAAAACTAGCGTTAAGTTCCAAAATGGTCTCCTATTCCTTCACTTGAGTGTAAAGACAGGCGGAACTCCCAGACAGCTCACTATGAATAGCTGGATCGCTCCAGTTTTTATCTACAAAATAATTAGATAATTTTAAATCACTTGGTATATCCGCATTAGGGACTTAAAAAAATTAAGTGCAAAGTTGAGCACTTTGTAGAGTAGAGTAGAGCAGGGGTTCTATAGACAGGTTCACAGATACCTTTGAAAATTTAGAGGATGCTCTGGGCTCTGTCCTAAGAAGGATATCCAAATGCACACATCCACAGGAAGTCAACACTTCTTACCCGACTCCAGGGAATCTATCGATCTCCCCGAAGACCACCCACAGACCACAAGTGAACCAAGCTGGTTTAGAGTCGGTCTGTGGCCCTTCTGCGTGGACACTTGCTTTCATGGGTCTGCCACCACAGAAGGCCAGGTCTGAGACTAAAGTTACACATGATGTTACCACAGCGCTTGAAAAAGCAGGCTTTCGTTGGGAAATTCCAGAAACATGGAAGAATGTATACTTTCCAAGAATATAATTTTAAGTTCTGGCTGAGACACGAAATAGCTAAGATTTAGTTAAGACACTTGGTAGAAAGGTTCCCTTGAACCATGACTGGGCACCCTAGGCCCGTTCCAAGGAAACCTCTGGATGCTCCCTTGTGTTTTTGGCCTTTAGGCCTTAGTTCTTCTACAAAAATGAAATGAAATCACTTGAAATGGTTCAAGTGATTTCGCTCCCATATAATGTATGAAATGAATGAACACTAAATCATGGAGCTCTGACAAAGACTCAAGATCCTGGGGGGAAAGGCATGAAGGAAGGCCTTGAGGACACACTGCTCCCCTCTCTCTTACCCTTACCCATACAGAAGGTCCAGTGGCCTTCCCTGGCTCCGCAGGGCTATGGTGAGGAGAGGGGTGTCTTGTCAATACTCAGTCACATGTCCCTAGACGTGTATGATCTCAGAGGAATTCTGCCGTGTCACAGCCCTCACTGAACACTCACAGTTCTTTTCCACGGAGGGGGATGGGAGTATTGGTGGCAGAGACATGCACCACCTTTGGACACAGAATCTGGTGGGCAGGAGAGGGGTTGCTGCAAGTAGAAAACCCTCCCAGGGTTCTAGTGTCTGCCGCGCCCACTATCCCTGGGGTGGGTGTTATCACTGGTATTCCTCAACACAGATGACGGGAACAATGACACACACACTGTGGTGCGTCAGGGAGGAGACAGGTACCAGCTCCACTGGTATCAGCTCACTGCGTCCAAAGGCAATTTAAAAATACTGATGCATCTCAAAGAGCCGTTCAAGACCTAGCTTCCAAGGCAGTGCCCTCCGAGCCTTTCAGAACAGCAGTTCAAGCTTTCGAAGATTCAATATATCTAATTATGTCTCAATAATGTGTTTTTTTTAATCCTTAAACCTATTTACAAGAAACTTCTTATTTGCACTCTTTTCACCTTCAGTATAGCGTAACTCCTTGCTTGGAATCATGATCGTTTCCTTGGTGTTGACACCTCCCCCTTAAAGAAGGCAGCAGAGTGGGACTGAGCCCAGTGTCAGCATTTCTGGTATTTCCTGAAGCTAAGAGAGTGCCAGAATGGGACACGGCATGGCTTTGTTTCTAAAAATAGCTAAGGACTCAAAGCATTCCGGGTATTAAGGCTTAGAGAAAAATGAGAAGTGACCCACCCAGAACACAGGGACTGCACTTCTGAAGTCTTCGCGGGAAAGCTAGTGTTAAAGAAATCACTGGGGAGGGAGGACCAATGATTCCAAAAGGAAGAAACACAAATGCATCTGAAACAGTCGATCAAGACCCACCTTTCGAAGGTGGCATGCTGAGCCTTTTCAAATAGCAGGTCTATTTCACCCACAATTATGACTTCCAAGGCCCTTGGAAATTCTAGCAAAGCTCACTGCACACAAGGAAGGACATCACCTTTTCTGATAGACCATCATCTACAAATGAGTGAGCAGAGAGTGTGTTTGGAGACGTTCCCTGCAGAATGATGACGGGACATGGGAGCTCAGAGAAGCAGGAAGCGTCTGATCTTTCTTCTGTAACATGGGCCCAACACATCACGACAGACCCAACAGGAAGCTTGGCTGCCAACGTCTGTCTAGAGCAGTGGCTTCCAAACTTGTTGGTCTCACCCTTAAACAACAAGGACCCTACAGAGCCATTTTTCCATCTGGGTTATACCGATTGATATTTACTATGTCAGAAATTAAAGCTGAGAACGTTAAAATATTTTGTCATTCACTTAAAATAACTATATTTCATGTTATCACAAACAACATTTTTATGAAAAGTAACTATTTTTTCGTTTGTTTTGGAAAACAGTTAACAGTGGCCTGGTTTTACTTTCTTGAGGATCTCTTGAATGGCTGACTCAACAGAAGACAGCTGGATTCTCACAGCTGCTACTCCTTCATTCTGTTTCCATACATGGTTCTAGAGGAAGCACGCGAAGAAAATCCTTCTCCAGCGACTGTGGACATTCTTCTTTGGTACTGACGTCAGAACTCGACAAGAGGCAGCTTCTACAGGGCGGCTGTGATGTGGATCCCGAAAGCCTCACCAAAGAACTATGGGCACTGTTACACTAAAAGCCGCCAGTCTATCTTGCATTTTGAATTTTGACCCAAACATAACTTTGTAACTTTCTATGCTGATCATCTGGAAAATATCAGTTCACTGAGCTGTGCAAATCTTCTAAATATTTATACATTTCAGAAGTATATTATCGACATTCACATCAGCTAATACAATCCTGACTGATATGGGGAGAAAATGTTTTACGTATCGAGAAGCTATCGGGCTCATGGTGGTATGTACCAGCTTCTCGGAATTCTAATTTTCATTTAAAAACTCAGATTTTATCACTGGAAGCACATATCAGCTACTCTCCTAGAAGTGAGCAGCTCACTCTGTTCACCTGAGAAACCTTCAGCCAAAATCCAAGTCTGGGTAGACAGAGTTGGCCCGTCAGTTATCCTTTCAGTGGTGAAATGGTGTTTCATGGAGAAAGCGGCTACTTCAGCCGGCAGCTCAATCACACGACGTGTGCTCCCTTGAGAAAACAATCCAGTTTCGGCAGTGGCAGAGTGCCCTGCGCACACTTTTGCAAAGGAGAGGCACTGAAGGGTCAAGATTTTGATCAAATTAAGTGTTTACTGCTCCGACAGGGACATTCTTAGATGAACCTGTTTTCCCCTGCAAATGCACGGGGATGAGGAACACAGCGACAGCCAGCACTGCCTGGTGCCCAGGGTAGCAGTTTCAGCCCCGTCACCTTCGTACCGTCTGTGTAAACGCCAGCAGTGAGAAAGGCAAACAGGTCTTGGGAGTAATCACGGTGCAAGCAGTTTGGTCTCAAGGACACCTGGCCGGTGTCGCAGAACGCACCCCGAGAACTCTGGTCCAGGGCGCGTTCTCCTGGGGACAGAGGGCGGAGAGCAGCCATGGGCCCACACGTGCCCAGTGACGCGGGTCCCTCACAACCGGAGGGCTCCAGCCCAAAGTCTGTTTCACTCCTTTCAAGACATTCAAGATGTGCTTCCCAAGAACTGCTTATACACCTTCCATAATAAGCATACTGTGTTTGGCATTTTCAAAAACTAACCGAAAACAGTCACAGTTCAGAAAGTGGCTGCCCACCACACACAGGAAAGGTCCTGCCCACACCTGCCTTCTGCCGCGAGGGCAGCTGCTACGCGAAACCCTGACCAAATCCACCCGATGCGGAACCACAAACGCCTTCCTACAGAAGCACCGAGCCTGGCCCGCTCGTCGCTTAGGCCCAAACAACACTTCCAACACTTCCGACTGTGTCGTTTTCAGACACTTTCTGTCTAAATGACCATTCTGTCTGGACCAAGCACCCCTCAGATTCGCAACGGTAATTTTCCCAGCTTTCTTCCATCAGCTGCAGAAGGGACGCAGGAACACCTCACCAAGTTTGTTAAACTGCACACGGCACCAACGTACCCTCATAAGGGCCCTTTCGGTAATAAAATCAAGACTGTGATTGCTGGTACGAGATTCATAGCGTTTAGAGTGCCAGTAAACTGGATTGTGAATCCCTTAAATGCTTGCATCCCTACCCTGCTGTATCTTAAAGGCCGATATCAGAATTTTTATGGAGAGTTTCTAGCCTCTCTGAGTTTTTCATTAGGCTGTGAATGGTAAATGACACACTTTTCAAAGTTTACGTTCCTTTTCTGGGCTAGATCCACAAAAATAAGATTCCTACTTTCTTGCCTCCACCAGCAATTCCATGGCTAGAAACGATTCTTTACAAAACAGGAACAGATTCTTATTTTGCTCTGATATAGATTCACAAAATACAGAGAAAAATGTGCTCACCCTGTATCCAGTCGCTTTGTTTATTAAAATTTAAATAATGCTGAGTTAGTCATCTGATGAATCAAACTTCCAAACACAAGTTTTCAATCCATATAGAACTACAGATTCTAGGTAATTTTCAGGGAAAAGTTCATATAGACACATCTCAGTTTACTGACTGTACTCAAAGCAATTAAACTGTAAAGTGAACTATATTTTTACATTAAATTTTAAATTATGTATAAAAATGTGTTTCCAAGTAAGATGACAACAGGCTGATGAGAAACCTTCAGGTGAGGAGTGAATAACAGAGAACTGGCATGTGAGGCATAACGGGCCGTCAGGCACTAGGGTGGTCCTCACCTAGACGGGGGGCTGGGCTGTTTAAGGTTCAGGTGGGAGAGATCACTTAAGGGGCTACCTTCCACCTTCCAGGGGACACACGAGTGAGGCCTCAGACTGGGCGCCAAACGGAACACTGACCGACAGGGCCTGGCAACCCATCCGCTGGGAGAAGTGAGGAAAAGACGACAGTGAGGGGGGCAGGATTGGAAGCCCTGGTTGAGGGCAAGGGTGGAGGAGGTCAGGCTGCTGAATGTCAGGCAGGGCTGCAGGCCCAGGGACGGACTGCAGGCTGTGGCCTTGTCACAGGGCCTGGCCTGTCACTTCTTCTCTGACTTAGGTTACATCGCTGTGAAAAATTTCCAAGAACAAGATTTTTCAATCCTGCCAAGATTAAAGAGAAGGTTCAGTTTTGCCCATTTTATACATGTGGTAGAGGCCACAAGTAGCTTGCGAATGTGACCATTTTATTTCACGTCATGCAAAAGCCATAATGCAGGTAAGGAACTGAACCCCACCTGATCTGGCTTATGAAATTCCAGAGGTCACAGGTGGGCAGCACGTGTGCTCTGTGGTCATCTGTGGGAAAACAACGTGCCCACCAAGCAGGCCCCATCTGAGTTCCACCAGTGCCCTACGACACTGCAAGACAGCAAGACTGTGGGAGGCGCCAGGCTGCTCAGAACACCTGCTGCAGGTCCACTCACGAAGTCAATGTCAGGGGGCAGCAATGGACCAAGGGCATGGGTGCCGAGTCTGATCACTGCGAGGCCTGACCCCCAATCCCTTCTGTAGGCACCGCTTCCGCACCCCAAACACACTCGGCACCATAGGGACCTGTCAACTAAAGGGGAGGAGGGGCTGAAAAAATGTCAGCAGGCAAAAACATATAAAAAGATAGGCTTTTCCCAGCCTTCAACAGACCCAGAGCAACACAAGTTAAAACCAAGAGCGAGGCAGCATCCAGAGCATGGGAGTTTAAAAGCAGTGGCACCAGGGCTTCCCTGGTGGCGCAGTGGTTGAGAGTCCGCCTGCCGATGCAGGGGACACGGGTTCGTGCCCCGGTCCGGGAGGATCCCACATGCCGCGGAGCGGCTGGGCCCGTGAGCCATGGCCGCTGAGCCTGCGCTCAGCAACGGGAGAGGCCACAACAGTGAGAGGCCCGCATGCCGCAAAAAAAAAAAAAAAAAAAAAAAAAAAAAAAGGCAGTGGCACCAGGCTACGGCTACGAACACTGCCAATGGAGCCTCCCCTCTCCTGACAGTCTAGGCTAGTATCTCCCAGATGCTCTAAAATTCTCTCCATCCGTTAAGCTCAGCCCATACGTACGTGTGCATGCAACACTTAACACAGCGAGTATAAAAGCAGCACTAATTACTGGGCACTTGCTAGGGAGGATGCGTGATGCTGAGTGTTTCCCAAATACTGCAACAACCCCGTGAAGCAGGTGAGCTACTATCCACCACTTCGCAGGTAAGTGAGGGTGGAGGGCTGAGGAGGCTGTCCATGATCACAGGGCTGGACCTCAGGGTCTCAGGGCCCACGTTCTTACAAGCACCTTCAGTGGAAACTGTGCGCTGCCTCTCAGCCACGCTGAACCATGCACCTCCTACTCCTGGGTGTGTGGGCGTGATCACATGGGTGTGGCAGCACGGTAAGAGTATGACAAAGAAAGGAACAGTGAGCTAAAACAGGCCCACATAAACAGATGAAAGCAAAACATACTCTCATTTACAGCAAGTTTTTAAATGATGGGAGAAAATGCACATTCTATTACCTTTCTACTTCTGCAAAAACAAGTTACCACACACTTAGTAGCCTCCGACGATACAAATTCGTCATCTCAATTTCCACGGCTCACGCGTCCAGGGCAGGGCTTCACCAGGCTAAGATCAAAGCTGGGCTACAAGGGTGGCTCTCAGCCTGCCGAGCCCTGGAGAAGTCTTCTCAACTCACAGGCTGCTGGCAGAATGCACTGCCTTGCAGCTGGAGGACTGAGGGCCCATCTTCCTCTTTGCCGTTACCCAGGAACCACTGTCAGCTCAGGAAGGCCACCTGAGGTTCCTTGCTGGCAGAGCCTCCCCTCAATGACATAAGCACGCTGAGGCACAGAGGCGGGCAGAAGCACACAGGAAGGCACAGGAAGCTTCTGACTTCCTCGGTCTCTGATCCCAGAACCCTTTGAAGATCACACCCAATTAGGACAGGCCGGCGCAGGATAATCTCCATTTTGATCAGCTCAACTGATTAAAGACCTTAATTATATCTGCAGCAATCTTTCGCCATAATCATGGGAGCCCTACCCACTGTGTCCACAGCTCCTACTCACACTCAGAGAAGGGGTCATACAAAGACACGGATCAGTGAGGGTCGTCTCAGAATTCTATCAACCACACATGAAACCATCTAGAGAATGAGAATCAAGATAAAAACTGAAGAGCTAAAAAGATACCAGTTAGATATATAGATTAAAAGAAGCTAAGAGAAAATGTTACCTGAGCATTTCTGAGATGGAACTGTAAAATTATTTTCTCAAAGTTTTGTAAATTTGGGCCATAGATATATATTAATGTTAGTAACTCACGGGGGCAGGGATTTTCTATTAAAAGTACACTGTGGCTTCTTGAAGATTTCCTTGGGGTTTATTCACAGTATGTGGATGCTCTTACTGTCAGAAACAGCGCAGCACCATAACAACTGCTCCTTCTAGCCGAGATGAGGGACAGGGGCAGGGCTTTTACTCTGGCTTTAAAAAACTAAAAAAAAAAACAAAACAAAAACCAGGCAAAATACATGAACAATGGTTTTCCAGACACTGGACATCAGGCAGTGAGGGTCAGTAGCCCATGAGAGACAGGCAGCAGACAAGGAGAGCCCTGAGATGGTTCTGGCTGACTACCTCGAGAGCTTCCAGGCTGTGGCAAAGGTAGAAGGAAGCCGGGCAGAGCCCAGAGGGCTCCTGAGTGGAAGAGACGGAGCCCCCGTCCAGGGAGCACAGAGTGGTGAGAGCCGGCAGGAGAGAGTATGCACTCCAGAGGTGGGCAGAGGCCCTTCAAGTATCCACCGGAGGGCGGACAAGCAGACGCTGGTAAGGACAGAGCCACACGAAGGTTAATTAGCAGGAGCACTACCAGTAATCAGACTCAAGAGGAAAGGCACCTGCTCCCACTAGGTGGGCGGGACACCACAGAATGCACAGGACCCTGGGTACGGTGCTCAAGAGTCTTGCCTCGATGGTGGGGAATAACGAGCCCTGGACTAAACACTACTCTGGTTCCGACTGACAACTCTTAAGGCAAGACCCCAAAGGGTCAAACGGCTCTCATGTAACCTACATGCACTTCAGAACAAAGCTAAAGAATATGAAAATATATATATATATATATATATACACACACACACACATATATATCCAGCAGTCAGCCAAGTAAAATTCACATACAAAGCAGCCAATTAAAAACTGCCAGAGGCATAAAAGGAAGAAAATATGCAGCACAGTGAGAAGGAAAGTCAACCAAAACCAGCCCAAAGCTACACAGAGGGGAGAAGAAGCAGATAGGGATACTAAACAGTCCTTATAACAGTATTCCATGTCAAAAAGCTAAGTAGAAAAAGGTGAGAGATAAAAATGACAAATGGGGCTGTTAGAGATGAAAATTATAATGTCTGAGAAGAAAAACGTACTGGTTGGAATTAACAGATTAGACAGTGCAGATGAAAAAATTAGTGAACCTGAAAACAAACTATCTGAAACACAGGAAAAAAAAATGTAACCCAAAATATTAGGGAACTTTGGGATAACTTAAAATAGCCCAACACATACGTTAACTGGAGGCTCTGAAGCACAGGACAGTGGAAGAAACAAAAAATATTTTTAAAATGATAGTCAAATATTTTTCAAATTTGATGAATCTATAAACCCACTAAACCAAACTCAATGAAACCTGAGAAACATGAACGAAACTACACAAAAGCATAAAACAGTCAAGTTGTTCAAAACCACTGATAAAGAAAACCTTTTAAAAAGCTGGGTGTTAGGGGTGGGGCGGGGTTTGCAATATCTGAAACAAAAATAAGGATGACATCAGATTTCTGATCAAAAACAATGCAAGCCAGGAGACAGTGGAAAAAGACCTTTAAGAAAAAACTCAACTTAAGATTTTATGCTCAGCCCAAAACTTTCAAACTATTAAGAGTAAAATACAGACAACAAAAACTAAAAAACTATGTATATAATTATACATAATATATTGGGTTGGCCAAAAAGTTCTTTCGGGTTTTTCTGTAAGCTCTTTTGTGTGTGTGTGTGTGTGTGTTTTTGTGTATCAACATAGCCATCCATCCCCAGGAGACCCCCCCCCCCCAACTAGAAGCAATGTTGAAGTCCTCTAGGCAGAAGGAAAAGGACTCTAAAAAGAAAGGATGTGGAGGAACTGGAATTCTCACACACTACTGGTAGGAAAGCGAAATGATACAGCTACTGTAGAAAACATTTTGGCAATTTGTGAAAATGCTAAACAGCCCCTGATCATATGATCCACTCCTAAGTGATACAAAAGGATGTCCATACAAAGACACATACAAACGCCCACAGCAGCTTTATTTGTAGCAGCCAAAACTGGGCGAAAACCCCGCTGTACAACGACAGATGCATGATAAACACATTTCATACCCCTATGATGGAACACTACCCAGCAGAAAAGGAATGAACTACGTACTGATACACACAACGTAGATAAATCTCAAAGTAAGCATGCTGGAAGAAGTTCAGGCGAACTACATGGATCCACTTATAAAGTTCCAAGACTTTACATATGTAAAACATACATAATGCATATATATAGTCCATTACAGACTTCCAGAAAATTCAAACTAACACGTACTGAAGGCAGATCAGTGATTGCACAGGGATACAGGGATGCAGTAGCAGGGAGGGGCAAAGAAGGGGATTACAAAGGTGCTAGACGAGGTGATGGAAATGTTATTTTGCTTGTGGTATACATGTCCAATTATATCAAACCATACGCTTTAAATACAGGTACTTTTCAATGTCATTTTAGATCTCTGAAATACTGTTTCTGAAAATGTAAATAGCTTACCAAGTGTGCCCCCTGTGGCCTTCTATAACTGTGATGCCCAGCAAGTAGCCCGGTTTCCAAGAAAAACCCTGCCCATCATTCCCAGCTCCATTATTTGCCTCTATTTTACACAATGAGACACCATTTCACACTCACTATGATGGTTAGAACCAAAGAGACAATAACAAGTGCTGGTGAGTATGCAAAAAATCTGGAACCCTCACAGGCTGCTGACAGGAATGTTACATGGTGCAGCTGTTCTGGAAAACTGTTTGGAAGCTCCTCAGAATGCTAAATGCAGACTCGCCATAGGACCCAGCAATTCCACTCCTAGGCATTTACCCAAAGGAAATGAAAACATACAGACACACGAAATATCGCCCAGGAATGTTCACAGCAGCAATGATTCACAAGAGCCAAAAGGCCCATCAACTGACGGACAGATAAAATGGGGAACAGCCATGCAGTGGGATAGTGCTCATAAAAAGGGATAAAGTGTTGATACATGCTACCACATGTATGAACCTTGAAAACATTCAGATGAAAGAAGGCCAAATACTGTATGATTCCATTTATGTGAAATACCCAGAGCAGCCAAATTCACAGAGACAGAAATAGACCAGTGGCTGCCGCCTGGGACCAAGAAGAGAGGAAACAGGGGCTGCTAAAAGGCAAGAGGGTCCTATTTGGGGGTGTTGGAATGTGCTAAAATTAGACTGTGCTAATGATGGACAGCTCTATCAATATATTAAAAACCACTGAACTGTATACTTTAAATGGGTGCGTTTTAGGATATGTAAAATATCTCAGTATAGTGTAAAAACTATAAAAATTACATCTCATACAAAAAAGAAGGTAAAGATGAAGAAGCAGCCATACATGCTTAATTAAATGTGAAATCTCCTGATTTTTATGTGTTGGCAATTAAAATTTAAGATGTCTGCCAGGCCCCAGTGGGCAGGTCAAATATGACCTACAGGCTCCATCAGGCCTAGTGGAGCAAGCGCTTGCCAGTTTTCAGGGCTACACTATCTTTTCATGGACCAGAGGGCACAGTTCTCTGGTTGTTTCTCTATAAACCCCCCTAGCAACTGTGTTCTCTAATCCTACTAAGAGTATCTTCCTTGCCCATCTTAAAATGACTACGCACACCTCACCCTCAATCCATCCCCTCCCGCGTCTCTTCTCCACCGTGGTCGGCACTTGGCCATCCCTCCCGTGCACACGTTGCCTTCTGCTCTGCATCAGAGGTTCCCTGACTCCATCCTATGCCAAGTTTTGGCCTCACCCAGCCAGCTCCCACCACGGGGTGTCGTACATGTCCTCTGTGCCACACCAACACACGAGTACATCACGTATCCCTTCTTTCTCCTCCCAGCTCCTCCAAAGAAAAGTCAAGGTCGCTGGTTTGGTGGGTTTCAAACACGTGGCAATCCCATGTAACGTGGGACTCATCTGCTGGATGGAATACTCTTCCCTCACTGGGAATGGGAAGGAAAGTGCTGGCAGCACAGAAGGGTAAGCACAGACAGATAGATACATCCCTGCTTGAAGGCCCTGCAAACAGCCCTGCTACCGGCGCGCAGACACGGGGGTCCTCCCCCATGGAGAGAGGGATGTTGCCAGACACAAGTAAGAAGAAATTCTGACAACATTTTCAGGGACAGGACCAAAACCGCGACCCTGGGTTGCAACCTACCAGGAGCAAGTTGTGCTCTTTACCACGGTAAGGAGTCTGCTCCTCCCCCTTCAACCTGGAACTACAAAAGCCAACAGACCAAACTTGACCTAAAATATGTCTACAACTTAAGGAAAAAGAAGAAACAGGAAAGTATCTGCCTTACAAAAACATCTGACTGGTGAATAATTAACTTCATTTATAAATTTCCAAGGAACCCCAACCAGACTACCTCTAAAAACAATGAATTAGGTCCTCAGATGATAATGGGACTTTTGCTGTCTTTATTTTTATGTTGATTTTATAATAAATGTTTGCTGTTAGATTAGTTAAATGTTTAGCCATTTGAATCTCCACCTGATGTTAATTTAACTTATTACGACACATTAAACCAAGTGCACCCAAGGCATTTTTACAGTAGCTTCCAATACACTGTTTACTATGTTTGTCCTTATTTGAGGAAGCCACACAGACCTCTTTTCTCCCTGTTGTTATGGAGGGAAGACAGCCTAGCAGAAAGATATAAGATTTCTTTTTTTCCCCTCAAGACTGTTCATCTTTTGTGTTGGCAATCTGTCTTTGAGGAAACATAGAATAAAACCGATACTGAGGTACATCAAGTGATTCAGTGCGAGCACCTCTCAAAACCATGATCAATATTCTCATGTTTTTAGGACTGTTTTCAGTCATAAATATCCTTCCTCTGAAAAAAGAAATAATTCTCCTTCTGGTCAACAGTCCCTGCAGTCACTATGAAGTCGCAGCCACACCGGCCTGGTCGGGCGCGCGGAGGAACCATGCTTTCAGTGGAGGAGCGCCAAGGACATGCCAGTGCATTAAAATCTAAACGCTTTACTCAGAGAGGGAAAACTGCAAAGAGAATATAAATACAAAAAAACAGCAATGATGGGGAAAAGTTTTTTATTCTGAAGCGTAACATCATCTGCATTAACAACTGATCTCACATCCTCCTTTTTCCCTCTCAGCTCCACCAAAAAATGAAAGATTGACTATCATTTGAAAATAGTGTGTAACATCCTTTTATAAATTAAAATCTAAATATCGAGCAGAGGTTGCATGGAAAAGGAACTTTTAAAAAGCACACAATTAAATGTTTTAAGAAGTTACCTTTACCAAAACATCCAGTATTACATCACTTACAATGTAATCTTTTAAACGCCTGCCAACTACCTATCGGAAGTGGAATGCTGCAATCAGTACTATTCACCAACAACATGCCCCTCTCTCATCAGCTCAGTCACAAAACCCGAGCACAGGGCTGCTGCGAGACCACCGGTAGGGGGCGGCCCTGAGCACACGGTCGGCAAGAGGACTGTAGGACGGTGGTCATCACTGGAAATGGAGCCACTGCTAGGCACCATCGTAAGGATCCCCTATGTCCTCTGTAAACAGAGTAACTTCCAACACTCATAATAAAAAAGGAACCATTTAAAATGAACGTTAAAAAGAAACGTTCTCTTGGGCTTCCCTGGTGGCGCAGTGGTTGAGAGTCCGCCTGCCGATGCAGGGGACATGGGTTCGTGCCCCGGTCCGGGAAGATCCCACATGCCGCGGAGCGGCTGGGCCCATGAGCCATGGCTGCTGAGCCTGCGCGTCCGGAGCCTGTGCTCCGCAATGGGAGAGGCCACAACAGTAAGAGGCCCACGTACCGGGGGAAAAAAAAAAAAAAAAAGAAACGTTCTCCCTCCCCTGTCCTGAGCAGGTCTGCGCCTCACCTCAGCGGACATGAGCACATGCTAAGCCGTCTCTGCTCCCACCCTTTGTAGAGCCTTATTTTATACACAGGCACAGTGCCTCCCACAAAATGCCAGGCATGCATTAAATTAAAGAGAAAACTGACTGACTGCATTTTCATACTTTTTTAAGGATTGAGACTGTTGGAAGATAAACTGGTGTTTAAAATATTCAGCCAAAGAATCTCACTGAAACGGTTTTATTTCCAGGAGGATGGGGACACAACCATCGTGTGTGTTCACATCACCACAAAGTGATGATGAGCGTTATTACAAAGATTTTATGATACCTAGAGACTGCTCTCAGTGTTTAAAGAAACGGAAAGAAAATAATTTTCTTAACAGTCTCAGAGGTTTTTATTCTGAGGCCGCATGTTGGCAAGCAGCAAACACACTCATTTTGACATTTACATTCTGAGTGGCGGCGTCTTCTCCATTGTTTCATCAGAAATCATGGCTTCACTCAAACTAGAAGCAGACGGGAGTAACACAAAGGTGACTGACATAAAACATAACCTGTTTTGTGGAAGACAATACCAACGATCTGGGGTCATAAGGAACTGGGGAACGAGGTCCTATTCCCCAAGGACTACCACCGGCAGGGAAACGGGGTCCCCAATCCCTACTGGGCCCCCGTGACCGCTCAGAGGGCTGGCCACTGAGCCCCACCAGATTCTAGTGCCCACGCTCCACGTAAGGATGCTTCTGGAGCTCAACACATTTTGGAAAAGAAAGCGAGGTCCCCAAGCTGTGTCAGCAGAACCTGTTAGCCACAGTCTGGAGCCAGCACCAGTCAGCACCTGTTTACCGCAGTGTCTGTGGGACATGGTGCTCCGGGTAACAAGCAGGGGGTCACAGAGAGGGCCGCCGCCGGCAGTGGTGGACTGTCGGGGAGGAAGGACCTGGATGATGCATAGCCCTAACTGTGTGTGCGAGAGAAGCAACTGATGAAGTAGGAACCGACACGTCTACGCTCCACCCTACACCTCTCTGCACATACCCTGACAGGGTGTAGCCCGTACTGCCAAGAATGGGGCCAGCGGTGGAGGGGGCCACTCCAGTGACCAGGGCGCTATGCACTCAAGTCTGGCGGCCAAGTGACGGCCTCAGCTCTTGTGGGGATGCACACAGGCTGTGGGCATCTTCTCTACCCGCCTTTCCAGGGTTCCTGCCCGCAAGTACCTTCGGGCCTAGAAGAAGGAATAAACGAGTAACCCCAGTTTCTCACACTCTGGAATTCTGCATTTAGGGGAGACCACCAAGCCACAGTCCTCAGCGGATCGTACTGGGGCTCTTTCAGAGCTGTTTCCCCTCCTTTGGCTTTAAAGTTCTAAGGTTCTTTGACAAGTAGGTCTTTTTCACCCACTTTCAAAAGGTCACAGCTACCTTCTGGACAGATGACAGTGCTTGAAGCCTGGAAGCCTAGTAAATGGGAGGTTTGTGTACTTTAGAGGAAAAAGAGAAGTCAGGCCCCAGCACAGCCACCAGGCAGGGCTCCTAGGGAAGGTTTCCTCCCAGCACTGCTGAGCCCAGGGGGACAGCCTGGGGTGCAGAGGTGCCCCCAGGACCTGGCCCAGTGCCAAGAACGGCCTGCCGTCTGCTGCCTTTTTATTTCCAGCAGCCCCCCTATGAAGGAAGGACTATTATTCCTGCTTTATGGGAAAGAACACTGAAATGGATAGGCTAACTTCCCAAACCGCAGGCTGAGCTGTATCCTCAACTAAGATCCACAATATTGGCAAAGGTGAAATCCTCCTCAGAGGAAGATGGTTTCTTAACACATAATATTCAGCCCCTAAAAGAAGATACTCAAAATTACCAGCCAAAGCTTCTTCTGTGCCACCCCTTTAAAAACAGACACCCACCTAAGATGATTATGCCTCACCTAAGGGTAACCAGCAAAGGTGTCTTAATGACCGTGTCCTCCTACAACTCCCTAATGCCTTTAAAGTTCTTCCAAAATGATGACGAAGATGCATTTCACTATACAGCAGAGGAAAACATCCATGTGTCAGGAAGCCTGTTTAGCAACAGAGCCCAAGCTCACAGTTTCACCTGATGCTTTCATCATCCGACAGAAAGGAGTGTGGACATGAGCTGGAAGGGCCCCACGGGGACTTGGCCTCGGTGCAGGTCAGCACAACGTGACTCTGCTTGTAGTGCCAAGTGCCCACAGGGTATGAGGCAGCTAATGAGGGTGAACTGTGCTTAAAACGATGCTCAGGGTATGCCCACTTTTGAATTTTCAGATTGGGGATACATAAACAGGAATCAGAAACAACAGCTGTTTTGTTTTGTTTTGTTTTTCCCTTCCATTCTGGAAACAGCTTAACTAATCTTAATCTCTTGTTTTAACTGAACGTGGAAAATTAAGACTTTACATCATTCTACTCTGTAACCTATTAAAGATATTTAAATCATACTAATCATTCTAACAGATTTGGATGACTTAAATCACCCTAACTTACTTATCCCACTAAGTTTCAGCATTCCTCAGATAAAAAAGAATTGAGGTATTTTCTAATATACACAGTTTAAGGTTACAACATGCTTAAATGAACTAATGTTTACAAACTCACAAATGGCCAACGTGAACAGCGCTTTAAAGGTTATAAAATGTCTTAAACATTATCTCATTAAAAGGTACTCATTCCAGAGTGACGGCTAAACAGGGCTTTAATATTATTCATGGTAAAACTGATACAACTTGGGAGAGGTCGTGGTAGGGAGAAAAGACTGAGAAATGTTTTTAAATTGCATAACAATGCTTGCTAACTTTATGTAAGCTCCTATTACATGAAAGATGATCTACAAAGTCATTTCGGTGCATGACAACTTTGCAAGATTGTCTGTTATTTCCGGTTGCAAATGGAGAAAGTACAGAGCAGAGACTCAAAGAAGCAGCTGAGATCATGCCAGGTGGCTGCCAGGATAAAAATTCACAGCCTGGTGCTTTCCTCTCTCCCATATATCAGACAGGTCCATAGCCTGCCCATTTAATAGATCAATTATCTGCTGGAAATCAGAATCTTAATTATAAGAGACTTGGGAGAAATGAAAGAAAAAACTGGCTTTGGAATAGCTACGAAGGCAGCCAAAATTTTTTTTAAAGCTCTAACGTGGGAAACCTAGTAGGAAAAACTAGCTCTGTGGAGGAGGTTTACAATAATGGCTCAGCACCACTGTGTACAAACAATAGTTAGAGCAGCACCCAGTAAGACCTCCACAAACCCTCACAACTCACTACTGTGATCCACCTTCTACGGACAGAGCATCAAGGCAGAGAGATGCTGGATAACCTGCTTCACAGGTTACACAACTAAAAAGTGGCAGAGCCAGGATTAGAATCCAGGTCGGCCTGCAAACAGTTATTACAGAGGAACAGTTATCACAGAGAAAAATTCTAATGCTTCTTTTATCCCCAACTATGCTTTATGTACATATATTTGAGAATAATAACTTGTTAGAATATGACAGTCATGTATGCATCAAAATGCTATATAATTATTCATTAGTATCTTTAGAAAAAGTTCTCACATTTCTCAGAAAAACATCCAATGAAGTATGAGAATTTGTAATAATCTAGAAGGCAACTTGTTAAATGAAGCTAATTTGCTATCAGGTTAAAACAGACTGTGATAGCTGTAAGATGTTTTATGTGAGCCTCATGGTAACCACAAAGCAAAAACCTATAGTACATACACAAAAGATAAAGGAATCTAAGCATACGACTACAGAAAAACATCAAATCACAAAGGAAGAGAGCAAAAGAGGAAGAAAGGACAAAAAGAATTTAAAAACAACCAGAAAACAATTAACAAAATGACAATAGTAAGTCCATGCTTATCAATAATTACTTTAAGTATAAATGGACTAAATTCTCCAATCAAAACACAGAGGAAAGCTAAATAGATTTTTTTTTTTTTAAAGACCAAATTACATGCAGCCTTTAAGCCATTCACTTCAGCTATAAGGACATACAGATGGAAAGTATAGGGATGGAAAAAGATATTCCATGCAAATGAAGACCAGAAGAAAGCAGGATTAGCTGTACTTACATTACACAAAGTAGACTTTAAGCCAAAGACTCTAACAAGAGACAAAGAAGGTCATTAAGGGGTCAGTTCATCAAGAGGATGTGGTAGTTGTAAATATTTATGCATCCAGCATAGGAGCACCTAAATTTAGAAAGCAAATACTAGCAGATCCAAAGAAAGAAATAGACAGCAACACAGTAAAAATAGGGACTTCAATACCCCACTTCCAACAATGGATAGATCATCTAGACAGAAAATCAGTAAAGAAATACTGGACTTCAACTACACATTAGACCAGATGGAACTAACAGACATTTACAGAACATGCCACTCAACAGAAGCAGAATACACATTCTTCTCAAGTGCACAGGAAACATTCTCCAGGACAGATCATATGTTAGGCCAAAAAACAAGTCTTAATAAACTCAAAAACACTGAAATCATATCAAGCATCTTTCTGATGCTGAAAATTCACAGCCTGGTGCTTTCCTCTCTCCCATATATCAGACAGGTCCATAGCCTGCCCATTTAGTAGATTGATTATCTACTGGAAATAAGAATCTTAATTATAAGAGATTTGAGAGAAATGATAGAAAAAACTGGCTTTGGAATAGCCAAAAAAACCCATGCTTTCACAATGGTATGAAACTAGGAGTCAGTTACAAGAGGATAATTGCAAAGTTCACAAATATGTGGAAATTAAACAACATACTCCCGAACAAATGGGTCAAAGAAGAAATCAAAAAAGAAAGAAAGTATCTTGAGATAAATGAAAATGGAAACACAACACAGCAAAACTTACAGGCTGCAGCGAAAGCAATCCTAAGAGGGAAGTTTATAGCTACCAACACCTACATTAAGAAAAAAGATCTCAAACAACCTACCTTTACACCTCAAGGAAGCAGAAAAAGAACGAACTAAGACCAAAGTTAGAAGGAAGAAAAGATAAAGATCAGAAGAGAAATAAATTAACTAGGGACTACAAAGACAGTAAAAAAGGTGAAACTAAGAACAGATGTTTTTTTAGAGAGATAAACATTATAGACAGACCTTTAGCTAGGCTTACCAAAAAGACGTGGACTAAAATAAAAGTATAAATTAATGAGGGGACATTACAACTGATACCACAGAAATACAAGGGATAAGAGACTACCATGAACAACTGTATGTCAAAAATTGAACAGATTCCAATTCCTGGAAACATACACGCTACCAGGATTGAATCATGAAGAAATAGAAAATCTGAACAAACCAGTTACTAGTAAAGGGATTGAATCAGTAATCAAAAACCTACCAACATAGAAAAGTCCAGGACAAGATGGTTTCACTAGTGAATTTTAAAGAAGAACTAATACCAGTCCTTCTCAAATTCTTCCAAAAAAACTGAAGAGGAGGGCACATGTCCTCATTTTATGAGGCAAGCATTACATTGATACCAAAGCCAGACAAGGACTCTACAAGAAAAGAAAATTACAGGCCAATATCCCTGGATGAACACTGATGGAAAAATCTCAACAAAATACTAGCAAACTGAATCCAACAACACACTGAAAAGAATCATTCACCATGATGAGGTGGGGGTTATTCCAGGGATGCGAAGCATGTTTCAACATAGACAAATCAATGTGGGCCACATTAACAAGATGAAGGACAATGTTATGATCAATTCAACAGATGTGGAAAAAGCATTTGACAAAATTCAGCCTCCTTTTATGATTAAAAAAACTCTCAGCAAACTGGTTACAGGGGCAACGTACCTCAATATAATAAAGTCCACACATGACAAGCCTGTAGCTAATGTCAGACTCAAGGATGAAAAGCTGAAAGCTTTCCTTTTAATATCAGAAACAAGACAAGGATGCCCACGCTCACCACTTTTATGCAACATAGTACTGGAAGTCCTAGGAGGAGCAATTAGCAAGAAATAAAGGGCATCGAAATTGGAAAGGAAGATGTAAAACTGTCTCTGTTTGAAGATGACATCATATTATATGTAGAAAACTCTAAAGATTCCACCAAATAACTGTTAGAATACATGATCTCAGTAAAGCTGCAGGATACAAAATCAGTATGCAAAAATCAGTTGCATTTCTAAACACCAACGATGAACAGTGAGAGAGAGAAATGCTTAATACTGTTAAAATGTCCATCCTCCCCAAAGCAATCTACAGATTCAATGCAATTTCTATCAAAATTCCAGTGGCATTTTTCACAGAAATAGACATTCTAAAATTTTCATAGAATCACAAAAGATTCCAAAAAGCCAACACAATCTTAAGAACAAAGCTAGAGGCATCGCATGTCTGGATTTCCAACTATATTACAAAGCAACAGTAATCACAACAGTGTGGTATCAGCATAAAAACAGAATAGAGAGGCACATGCATATGTGGTCAATTCATTTCCAACAAAGGAGCCAAGAATATACACTAGAGATAAGACAGTCCCTTCAGTGAATGATGTTGGGAAAATCACCGGACAGCCACATGCAAAAGAGAGAAACTGGACCCCTACCTTACATCATACAAAACAAATCAACTCCAAGTGGATTAAACACTTGAACATCAGACCTGAAACCATAAAATTCCAAGAAGAAAACACAGGTGGTAAGCTCCCTGATGTCAGTCTTCGCAATGATGTTTTCGATTTGACACCAAAAGCAAATAATCAACAAGCGGGACTACATCAACCTAAAAAGCTGCACAGCAAAGGAAACAATAAAATGAGAAATGGGGGAAAATATGTGCAACCTACTGAGTGGGAGAAAATATCTGCAAACCACATATGCAACACAGGGTTAATACCCAAAATATAGAAGGCACTCATACGACAGCAAAAGACAAAAAACAAAAAAATCCTATTTTATAATTTGCCTTTGTCAATTATACTTCAGTAAGCTGGAAAAAATAAAGTTATGAATAAACAACCTCCTAAAAGTGGAAAAGGCTGCCCAGCACAGGCCAAGTCTCAGTAGCGGTTCTCTCAGGAAGTTACTGTGACGTTACATGGCAAAAAACCCACAGCAGTTTGTACTTACTTACTCTAAAAGGTCTTTTAGAGTGATATCGTCCCAAAAAGGTCCAGAAGCTCTAGGTGGCTTTCAAAATATTTGCTAAAAGTTTAGTACATAATTCTCTAAGTGAAGATAATAGTCACAAGTAAGTAACTATCCTGAAGGGACAGAGGAACAACTAGAAATTCAATCAATCCCCAGACTTCAGGGAGTGCTTTACCTGTTTGGGGTCATGTGACATTTTGCTCTTGGTATGCCACTGCAAAACTAAGGACAGTATTGGGTTAGGATTTTTTGGCTTCTTCAAAATTACTTAGAATTGCTTAATGATATAAAAGTCTAACTATCAAAATTACAAAATCACTTATTTAGGGATCCAAAGAAAACAGTCTCAATCCAGTGGTCTTAGAAGAATTCTTAAAACAAATGTTAAATAAACTAGATTTTATACTCTTAAAAATGCACTTATCAGATACTGCAAAAAAAAAAATACGGTCAAGGATTAGATAATAAACCACAAAAAAAGTCAGCATGCAGTTTTTTCTTCTTATCTTAATAAAATGTGTGTAGCCAAAGAAGTAGAGTAATTCAAAAAATCTGTGTAAGAATCTGGATGAAAATCAAGATGGGTTCCAACCAAAGAAGAAAATGTGAAAATGAAACCTAGAAAGTGGTAGAAAATAAGCACGGATGGCTACCAAAAAATATATATATAATGTTTTATATATATGTGTGTGTGTGTGTGTGTGTGTGTGTGTGTAAATAAAGTCCTTTGTAAGAATTCCATGATACTCAGATGCCACAGGAAAGATTTAAAAATCTGACTACAATTGTACCAATGTTAATCCAATGTTAATTTCTAGTTAATAGTTTTGACAAATGTGCCACGGTTATGTAAGCTGTTATTAGGAGAAACTGGGCGAACAGTATATCAGAACTCTATGCGCTGTCACTGCAGCTTTTCTGTAAATTGAAAATTTTTCCAAAATAAGAAGTTAAATTAAAATCTGACTATATAAAAAATTAATAAGTTTCTTTAAAAAAAATCCATGGACAATATCAAAATACAAATGACAATCTTCAATATGCAAAACCAGTAAGATACAGACAAAAACAACCCAGTAGAAAAATAAGCAAGCATTTCACTAAGGAAACATAAATGACCAATAAACATAAGGGAAGATGTTCAATCTCACTCAATTACAATATTAAAAAAAAAAAACTAATGAGGCAATCTGAAGAGATTTTAACACTACTTCTCAGAACTTATTCTCCACAGACTTGCACGAGTACACCAAGATGTCTATATAAGGATATTCCCCCCAAAATGTTGCTTCAAACAGCTCCAAACCAAACAAGGACCAAATAAAACCTAAAGAGACTCTAAACGTACATTAACGGGGGAATTAAGATGAGAGAAATGTCGGTGCATCATTTAGACACATACATACACAATAAAATACGAATAAGCAGTCATCGGAAAAAGCAGTTATATCTCAGTCATGCTGTGTGACGACTAACTGATGGCACAGTCTCTATTCCAAACTGTCATAATTGACAACCGTGTTTCAAAACGTTTTTTCACATGAAAAATACTGCATTTCAACAGAACATTAATACCCACACCAAGTGGGAAGGTCTACTTGTCACAGTTTATTTCTGTTAATCAGCATCCACTGCATCCAGCATACCTAACTATTACATTTAATTTTAACTTCTGAGGAACTGGGAAGAAATACCAAGCTTTCAGAGAATTAGAGTCAACTGCCCAGAAGACACCTCTAGCACTTCTAAGTTAAGCCTATTACAGGAGGAAGATTTTGACTGACGCAACCAATTAAATTTAAACCGGGGTCTCTTGTAAGCCAACTGATTTAAATTAATTTCCTTGAATTATACATTTTTTGAAAAATAATCTTAGTGTGTTCATCGAAGATTTGAAGAAGTGTTAGGAGTACACATATTACGTTATTTTAAGTTCCCCATGACAAAGTTTTAGTGAAATTGTACATTCACCTTAGATTTAACACCACTCTTAACATAACTTGATCTAAACAAACGAATCCTAACTAAAAATGAAATGGGAAGTTAAATGAATGTCTTTTATTTAAAACTCCCTTATCTGCACCAGTTTTAAAGAAAACAGCACTAAGATTGGAAGCATGGTTTGGATACATTTATCAATCCCAGATGTACTTACTGTAGGAAGATTATAGCTTAATTAAAGCTCTGGCAGGGTCAGTAATGTCCATATGCAAGATGTTTCCACAGAGTGTCACTTGGGTACAATCAATTAAAATGCACCGTGAATTGTTAAACGGAAAAATCCAAAACAAGAGTCTGTTGTCACACAAGGTTTTCACATGCATTAAGAGGTTAATTTATATTTTGTTCTGATGCATGCGTGTAACAGTAATATTTATATCAGATATTCATAGCTTACCTAGATGATTGATATCAATTTCTCTTCATAATATGACCAGCAAATAAAACACACAGTGGTTCTAATATAAAGAAATAACCTGTGACAAGATTCCCTAAAACATTTCTATTTTGGACCTCACACGCTAAATTGCTTTTGCTGGCCCCTTCCACCTCTCAGCATGGTTGACAGACAAATTGATCGAAACATTGGAAAATAATATGCTTGCAAAATTTCTCTGGGTGAGTTTTCAGTCTTGAATTTTTCATACAAGAACGAAATGAAAGATTGCCCCCTTGGTTTTCCCTCCATTACGCGGCCCCATCGTATGTACTACAGAAACATACAATACTTCAAACAGCAGCAATGCGGTGTAAACAAAATGTGTAACATTTGTCATGAAACACCCAAGCTGTGTGAAGTTAAGAGACTGGGTAGCAGGCATCTTTGCCCTGAGATTATGTTGTTCAATTATAATGAATTCATACATTTGAAGCTGCCTTAGGGCCTCTCATTAGACGTAGGGATGTTTATTACAGGAAAGAGTGCCCGTATCATTTAAGAAGGAAGACGGCTGGGTGATTTGATTAGAAATGTTGACAGCTGAGGTGTGTAAAGACTGTCATTCACTCACATTTTCCAACTTCAGTATTAGGATCCTTCATTTTTAATGGCTTCTCTAAAGCCCCTCTGAACTGTAGACATGGGGAACCAAGAGAAAACTTTCCGCAGAGCGTACTGCGCACACCAATAGCATGACCTGATTTCCACACGACTCGTTACTCTTACGTGTAGATACCATTTCACAGGCAAAGAGATTATGACAGAAACAACATTCTCATCACACTCAGCCACGTGTAACCAAGGATGGAGAGAAAACGTACACGTCCTCCTGTAGTCCATGAACAGACCTTGTCTACAGTTACGTGTCTGCCTCCACTTCCTGTTCTTCAGACACCCCAGGCCCTGAGGCTCTTACAGAATTTTTAAATTAATGTCTATGGCATTATAGGACAGGCAGAGTCCTCATACGTTTAAATTTACACCTCATGAAAATTCTTATTAAATAAATTTTCCCCTCAATACTCGCAGGTCAAGAATCGATGAATAGTCAATTTTTTTTCGGTCAAAATTAAACAAATCATAAAAAATGGCCTAACTTTCAGCATTGCAGGTTAGATTTCGTGGGTAATATCGGCCAGATATGAGAAACAGAACTCATCACGCTGCACTAAGATAATCTGCACCGCAGTGTTTTTATTTCACTTCATCAGCTTCACCAGTTTTGATAAGTTCACTACAGTATTTCACAGAATAACTTGGTTTGAAAATAGACTGCACAGGTCCCTGTCCTGACGCCCCAGAATGTGAGGTAACCCTAGGAGGAGGCACGGGCAGGTGGGCCTGGCTGTGCCGCAACATTTGGTAACTTCAAGCGCCTCACCTGAAACCACAGGAGCCAAGACCTACAGAACGCTGCACCGACACAAGCCACGGGAACAAGTGTGTTTGATGGTTTCTGTTTTTAAACCAAAATCTTAGCTCAGAATAGGAAGGAACAGGACGGCCCTTTGTCCCTACTCAAAACCTTTGATTCCTGTTGTATGTGGACTCCGGTTTAACTAGGAGTCGATGACAGTAAGCCCAATGCCAACCCTCAAAAGCAGCACAGACCATGTGGCCCGGCAGAGCTGCCGCTACGTGTGGGCACGTGGAGGGTGATGGGCCGCGGGGGACGAAGACAGCCTGGTAAAAAGAAAGGGCATCATCCTTTCAGAGAAGGGAGGCGTGCTTTAGCGTAAGCTCTGTGGTCAGCCGTTACTCACTACCGAGAGTGAGCCGTGTTTAAGCAGGCAAGGGATGAGACGACACTCCCGTAATAGTATCAAAAGGGAAAAAACACAGATGTCTGTGTGACCGTTTCGTTTCCTTTTAAAGCAAAAAGTAACTTACACCCTGCATACACACCTCAGTCGTGACTCCTCCGAGGACACCTGTGTCCCTGTCGAGAACAGGTCCTCCCAGGGCACCTGGCCTGCCTACAGTGGCGCTGCCCAGGACAGAACGCTCATTCAGCCTGACCCTAAGAATACGTCTGATCGATGTTCAGTCCCTCCTGTCCCCTCCCCCAATGTACGGAGACCAGTAAGCAGAGGGGTGTCTCATCAACGTGTCCACGAGCCGAAGTTGTTAGCTCTCAGCCCAAAGTAATGGTTCTTAGGGGGCCGAGACCGCAGACAACAGGAAGGTGGCACAAAACTTACTGGGTGAAGAGTACAAAAGGGTGAGGTTCGTCATGGAGCCAGACAGCATCACCACGTCCGAACCCTGCAAAGCAAGCAGAGCGTAACCCGCCAGAGGTGGTTAAGGGCAGAGCTGGACTTGGGCCCAGCAGCCCGACTCTGACGCTCCGATCTCACTCCATGAGCTGCACGTGTGAGAAGACATCACCAAGGCCTGTCTCACGCCGTAACAGCGCGATACAAAGCTAAGTGCAAAATGACCTATAAAACATTGACGATATTTTCTAAGGCAAGAAACGGTGGAAACATGCTGAAAACCTGGATTCCAGGAGTCTACTCTGAGCAACAGAATATGAAGAGGACTGGGTGGGGCTGCTGCAGCTCTAGAAGGGAGAGCGGGGTTCTCTGAAGGTAGGAAGTGGGAAGGCACAGCTGGTGACTTCAGTCAGGAGGCAGGATGAAGAGCCAGCAGAGGTGGCTGCGAGAGCTGGGGGCCAGCCCGTCACCTTGCTCCGGAAGGCCCACCGCTCCAGACCCACGGGGGAGCACCCAACGAGGAGGCCGAGGCCACTCCGAGAAATCACCCCCCGGGGGCTCATGGTCACAGTGGACTTGGAAAGAGACTTTTTGTTTTTTTTTTTTTAACAGTCTGTAAGAATTGGTCACCAATGGCAAATTTCTACAATGTCTCCCAAGCATCACAAAGGTTCTAAAGTTTTTTGGGTTTTTTTAAAATATCATATAATCAAGTTTTGGACCAAGGGCAATTTTTTATTTTTTTTTAAACATAGAGCAGAACACAGTAGAAATTCTTTGGTGTGATTCTTTGGAAATGTCAGATTCTTCCCTGCCTCTCAAATCCTAGGACATCTGTCCCTGCACAGGGCCCCCTGAGTCCTCAAATCCCAGGACATCTGTCCCCTGCAGTGGTCCCTGAGTGAGACCTCCTAACAAGGAGGAATGACAAGAAAAAGCAGCCCCAAAGCCCCGGGGCATCCCTACTGGCCTGATTTATAAACCTACTCGCTGTTCAGGACAGTACCAAAATGGTACCTCAAATTGTGGAAATAACATTATAATCACAGTTCTAAAAAAACAAAACAACAACAAAACCCTTAAATGAACGCAAGAAACCCAGAGGACACAATGCCAAGTTTCATCTCTCAGGTTCAAAATCTCAAATGAAAGCAAAGCTTAAGGTGACGTCGACACAGAACAACGGGCCAGTGCTTCCCGGCCCATTCCTGACTTCTCCATTTCTAAATGGTTGGGTTGCATTCAAAGCAGGAGTCTAACTCTCTAAGTCGTTTATTCTGTTTCAATGTGCCTTAAAGTGCAACACTGCTTAATATCTGAGAAAAGCTACAATGTGGAAGAGTAGCATTCTTAAGTTAGGAGTGACAAATCCGAGAAAAACCTCTACAGTTTGGCTCCCATATCTCTGAATTGGTATTTCAATGACAGATGTTTGTGGTGGCAAAAACCCCTGTCAGAACAAAATTAGGTGATCTATCATTCTAAGATATGGTCTTCATATACTGTTTACTTGAAGATATCACTTGCCTCAAGCCAATTTTGACCAAGAACATTTTGTGATATGGAAGTGATTTGTATATCATCATTTTTGTGATAAATGTAGCTCTTGAACACAAAATAACCTACCATTCCACAGTATTACAGTTAAAACTCCTCCACCAGTAAATCTGCACTAGTGCTTTTATTACTACTAAGATACTGTACCTAGACTCCAGTAGATTTTTTTTTCCTTGAATAAGGTTGCCACTTGCCTGCCTTTTGGACTGGGTATAGGATTTCTAATCCACTATCAAGGCCCCCTAAACCCCACCCTCTCCCCAGCTCCTGAAGCTTCTTAGGGACACGGTGCCTTCCTGGAGGGCTCTTAGGGCCCTCGGTGGCAACCACCGAGCCACCACTGCTTGCTGGCAGGCAGGCGTCTGGGTGAACAAAGCCATTCGTTATCTAGAGAGCCCTCCCCCGGGCTCAGGGTGGGGATATGGGGTGCGGGTGGGCAGATGGCTAGGAGCAGTCATTCTTGCGGGGACAGCACTGTCCCTCCGGGTGGCTGTGAAACGAGGCGGTGACAAGCCTGTACTCCAAACACACACAGGGTGGATAGGGCTGGAGGGTGTCAGTGGGGGTCAGAGGAGGCTGCAGCTCAAAGAAAGGCACTTGTTTCTGATGAAAAAGGAAACCGGAGCAGCTCTGCTTATCCTTTTTCCAGGTTTCTAAAACCGAAACACCCAAAACCATGTACTGCCACACTGGGCCAAGGGTTCCGGACACAAGCTTGGGTGAAGCGAAAGCTATTGGCACCATTTATAACAGTTACACTTGCCCGCCAGGCACGGGGGATGGCCCTCCCCTGGTACTGATCACCAACGACGACGGATGACTCAACTTGGCACTCAGTCTACTGCCCCCAAACCCAAGAGCCCTGCTGCAGCCGCTTGCAGGGATGTCAGTCCTGGGGTTGGGCACCCAGGCCCCAGAGCGCCCCAGTCACCCACCCAGCAAGGGCGTGCACGACTGTGCTGTGTGCTGGAAGGGCAGCTCACCACCACCGCTACGCCAGATTTACCCAAATATTGGCTAAGTAGCCTATTTCCCAAGAGCAACAGATAATATAGGAAAAAAAAAAAAAAACAATGGATTTTTTCATGCTTTATATTCTCAAATCTATCACGGCCTCCAAGATGCCTCCACACGTGGGTATGAACTACAGAGCTGCGGCTCCTGTGTCATCCCGGCCCGCCGTCTCAAATTGAGGCTTGAGTGCAGAGTCAGGACACGTGTACGTCACGTGCAATATGACGTCGTCCTGCGAGGAACTTGGGGCTTCAAGGGGAGAAAGGGGCATGCATGGCCTTTGTCCTTGCAGAATTCAGCTGGCCAAGAGACAGCGCTGCCAGCTCTTCCGAAACCTGAGTGTGTACATCAGGTAAGTAGTCACAGACAGTCACGGGTGTGAGTGGAAGAGCCTGGGGGACCCCCGTACCATGGAATACCAACACCTAGTGAGGCTTCTTGGTGGTCCTTCAAGGTGTTAGGCATTCCAAGAGGCAGAGGGGAGACAGGAAAGCATTTCAGAAGGGGACTGGGTAAGCCAAAGCGAGGAGGTGAAAGTGAATGAGTGAGTGAACATACAGAGGGGAGCAGGGCGCCGGCAGAGGGGACGGCCGGTGGCCATGATGAGAAGTGAGACGGGCCGAAGCGCGGCAAGAAGACAGGTGCGAGCCAGGACCAGGGCACGACTGACTGGACAGAGGGATGTGGACAGAAGAGCACTTAGAGGCCAAGGGAAGAGCAGAGCAGGACACGGGCTGCAGCTCCAGGGCCAGCAGAAGCTGGGGTGGGGCCATGATGACCCCTCACAAGTCAGCAGCTGCTGCACAGCAACCGCCCCAAACCCAGCGACTTGAGAACCGCGACGACCCGCCCCTGCTCCTCCAGCCAGCGGCGTGAGCTGGGCGGTCCCGGTGGCCTTGCCCGGGGTGACACATGGTGGCAGAAAGCCGGCAAACACCCTGGGGCAGGCAGCCCAACCAGGAGGACCCTCCCTCCCACCCGGCTCGGCAGCCGAGCCTCCGTTCCCCGCCAGCCAGTCTCCCGCCTAGGCGCTGGCGCGGCTCCTCCCCTGGCAGCCTCCGCGCTCCAAGAAGGTTCCAGCAGAAGCTGCACAGCCCCGGAAGCCCGGCTCCAACAGCCACACTCCACAGGCCGGCCCAGATCCCAGGGCTGGATCGACAGAGGGGAGAGCAGACACAGCAGGTCCCAAACTGCTCTCCTTAGCGAGGTCTGCTTGCAGGGCTGGCCCTCGGCTGGCATCAGGGCCCTCGGATTTGGGGAGGGCGGCCACCATTCCCTGAACAGAGTGCCTCACTGTGCCTGAACGCTCCGAACAAACCACGTGGCTTCTCACATGGCGTTCGCAAACCTCGTGGACGCCACTGGCCGCCCGGGGGTCTGGAATTTGGGTATGTGCTACGCAGGGGGTGCCGGCGTGACCAGCCCCCATTAAAAACGCCAGGTGGCGAGTCTCTAAAGAGCTTCCCCGGTAGACAACAGTTCACACGTGTTGCCACAGCTTGCAGCTGCAGGAAGCCACCGTACCACGCGACTCTGATGGGAGAGGACTCTTGGAAGCCTGCGCTCCCTTCCGCCAGACCTGGCCCTCATGCCTTTTCCCTTTTGTTTTGTTTGTTTGCGGGGGGGGGGGGGCTTCGTGTCCTTTCCCTGTAGTAAATCACAGCCGTGGATATGACCCCGTGCTGAGTCCCATAAGTCCTCCCGGTGATCCCAATACAGAGGTGAGGCGACATCACCCTGCAAAGTGGTATGAGAACAGGAGAGGGAAGGATGCCTGTGGCCCTCACGTGACATCTGCCCCAGTTCCTGAGCAAGGGGCACTGACAGGGCTGCTCCAGACGGGGGCCATCAGAGGCCAAAGAAAGGGGGAGAGGCTGGGGGAAGGAGACCACTACCAGAGGGTGGCAGCCCCTCTGAGACCTAGGGCGTAGGAAGCCAGGAGGAGAAAAGGGTTGCAAGGCACCAGAGCCAGGCACCCCCACCACTAAGGCCAAGCACAAAGATAATCCAAGAACTCAAGGAGCAGCAGCAGTGTGTCTACCCTTTAAGATCTGGGGCTAAAGAATCAGACCTGCACCCCCGCTGCTTGCTGCTCCATTCGGCCAGTAGGACTTTCCCTTCCCTCCCACTCCCAGCACCCAGTCACCCTTACAGGAGGCAGGGGCTCCCAAGCTCACCCCACACACCTCTGAAGGCGGGCAGAGCAAAGCAGGGCCTGGGGGCCTGTGTTCTCACCCCCCCACGCCCCCCAGCCCTGGAGAGCTGACCCTAATGGGCAGCCTGACAGCAGGAGAGCTAGAGAGCGAGCAGAGCTGGGCCCCCAAAAGGGTCTGTGAAATGTCACCTGCGACAGATCTCAGACCTCAGTCTAGCCCACCTGGGGCACGGATCAGGGCCCCTCCCAGACGGGGCCCCCCAACCTCAATGCACCAGGGCCCAAATCTGGCCAAAGAGCACCAGGTAGGTGTTCCAGGGACTCGGGGCTTTCTGGATGGGGACACATCAACACTCTGCACCTCCGGGTGAACCACTGCAAATCAACATTCGGTCGTGAAAGCGTTTTAGGATCTCACATCAGAATCCCAGTCCACGGGGAGACAGGCACGCACAGGGTCACGCCTCCCTGCAGCATTCAGATGTTCTCAGGGCTGTGACAGAAGTACACAGGCTCATCAGGTAGGAATTTATGCTACACTCTGCACGTGGCATCTGACACAGGTGCATATTACACACAGTAATTAGGAATATGTCTACCACATGCAAGACAAGAAATTATAGTTGTGCGTGACAACTTCTAAATTTCAATATTTTACATTTATTTTCAATATATTTTTCTTTCAGCCATATGACATGAACAGTTGAAACATACAGTAGCATATTCATCATTCGACAAGATATATTATAACACCGATCAGAGAGGCTGCGGGGCCCACGCACCAGTATTACGTTTTTCTAACACAGCTACCATATATTATTCAAAGTGATGCTTTCATGGCCTTGTAGATCAGTTCAGAGGGTAGACTGTGTCTTTCACTATTTTTTTTTTTAAACTGTCTTCTACCTGTCAGGAGCTCAAGGTACCTATCATTCTTTAGACTCCACACACAAGGAGATGACTCCTCGCTCTCAGCCCCTCTGCTGCTCTGCACCGTTCCGTTTCCACACTGGGCCCAACGGAACCTCACGGGCAGTGAGCCAGGTTTCCGTCTGCCCCGCCCAGCCCCACTCGTGCATTTTTATAGCCAGAACCTGTCCAGGGGCTGCTCTTTATCTTCATAAGGTGGCAGAATGTTATGCTGTTTCATAAAGGATCCTTCCTCTCCCCCCCCCGCCGCCCCAACAGAAAGCTTTCATCTATTGGGGGAAAGAAGGGGCAGCCTTTGGATGAGGGGAAAGCCCATCATGGGACAGTCCCCAGCTCTGCGCCCGAGGAAGAGACCCCTTGGGGAGGAGCCACAAGGGGAGGTTGCAGGGGGCCGAGCAGGGCAGCAAGGCGGGCTTCCCAGAAGCAGGACAGCAACAGAGAGCAGAACTCAGGAGCTGATAGTGCAGGAGGAGAGAGAAATGGGCGGCGGGGGCCGGGGGGTGGGGGTGGAGAGGAAAGAGAAGAGGAAAAAGCCAAGGGAGGAAGAAGAGATGGACCAGGTAGGAACCAGAAGGCTCCTGGTTACTGCTAACCGCAAGGACACACCCCCCAGCCCCACTCAGCAGCGCCAACGCCAACAAGGCCTAACCCCGCCCAGCCCGCCCACCATTTCACTGCTTCTGGCCCTTCTCGAATACAGACGGTGGCAGACAGCAAAGACAGAGGGTCAAGATTTCACCTTCTGCTGGACACACGGTGCACAGAACAGAGCAGAGGGGAAAGTTCTCAATTACTGGGCATTTAAACCACTGAAACAGTCCATTCCCACCAGCACAGGGATGATTCATTCTCATAACGATCAAACTGAGGCCCTGTAAGAACCAGAAGGGGTTGTGAATCAAGGATTCAATCATGTTCAGGGTACTTTAAGGTTAAGTACATTTAACTGTATTGCAGGGCTCCAAAAATTAGCAACCCATGCATGACAGAACTCTCTCCATCAACCAGCATGATCCGTCGTCTGACCTTGCCTGCAAGCAGGACGGTAAAGAGGACAAGAGGAATTTGTACAATTCACAGCATCAAATTCTTGTAGTTTTCAAAAAAACTTAATTTCCACAACACAGCTTATCATTAAAAAAAAAATGGTTTCTTACGACAGTAAAGAATTTTTAAACATACTCAGGAGATGAAACTCTACAGAGTGTGTGGGTGCAGGGGACGGCGAGTGGGACCTGAGGGCCCAGCACTGGCCCGGGAGAGCCAGGAGCTCCAGGGAACCACAGGGCCTCTGCCTCTGGACACCAACAGGCTCTGCTTCCAGCCCCAGGACCAGTGACGGGCACGGCAAGCCGGGCGAGCCAAGCCCCGCATCCTGACCACACCAGAACCAAAGAGCCGCGCTACACCGTGCGTCCCAGTGCCTGGGACCCGCACACCCCGTGGCCACTCAGGTATTTGAAGGACGGGTGGCTGAGGACCCTTATGTATCGAGCACAGTTTAACTGAGTGCACCTGTGTTAAAATATTGAGACTGGTGTTAACTTCATTTCTACAAGGTGACCCAGAAGAAGCTGTATGGCTAGCTCCCTCAGGGTCACAGAGCTGGTAAGTGGCCGAGTCAGGACTGGCTCAGCCCTGTCTCCTGAGACTCTAGGTCCACTGTTACTGCCTATCCCAGCCAGCGTCTCCGTCACCGAGTAAGGTTCGTAAAGCAGACCTATTCCTATCCGTAACAGGAAAGCAAAGCGTCTACTACCGCTGTCAGAAGAGAAGAGCTAACACCCAGCTGCCTGACCCACAAAGCAACTGCTTTCAAGATTAAGAATTTTACATCTGTCACGAAAACGCCCATCACATTTAATGTAGTTACTCCAGGAAGCTCCATCTCTTTGCCATGTGCCCTCTGATAATAAACCACGTCACCCCACGTTACTGTACACGGGAAATCAGGGCTGGGGTGTCCCTTCTCCATCGAACACCGAAGCCGAAGATGAGTGAGGGCGAGCAGCATTCCCAAACAAACACCGTTAAACCCAACACTTTTCTTTCTTTTAATGCTGTATCAAGAGACTCATGAGACGCTTAGAACTTAAGCAGTAGGGTTCAGAGGGGAACGGCGGCAGAGCATCCTGAAGGATTTTGGTCATGAATGGTACATCATTTTTTACAACGAGTCCTGCTCCAGTGATAAAATACTTTATTCACCCCTGCCATTCCCAGCCAGAGTGAGAGCGCCTCAGTCCACAGCCAGCACAGTCACCATGCACTTGCTGGCCTTTTATTTGCACGCTAAGCTGCTCTGAGAAGACTTGGTCTCTCCTTATTTTGTTGGAGGGTCCCTATTACACAGCTCATTACGAGTGTCCCTAACTCTTAGACAACTCTTAGTTGACGACGTGGAGTTGACAACGTGGCTAATGAAGTATGAACCTTCAACAGCAAGTCATTTACTAGTCCTGGGTGCTGCATTTCTAATGGAAGAAGTTTTAATCATAAGCAAACGTAATCATTTATGTTAAGCAACCCGTGGACCTGGTCAATGTAGCACAAACACCCATTAAGCAAAAATTATGACAATAAGGAGACAGAATGGTAACACTGCAGACATAGCAGTTTATGCTCTTTGCAGAATCTAATAAACGTTGTCTTGATAAAACTGAAGTAAACCTTCCCTGCACATAATTCTATGCCTTAGAGTAGATTCCGTGTCCTCACAGGAAGCTGGGACTTGAGCCATCACACAAGGTATTATCGTTAACACCCGCATCTATAAAACCGTGAGAACGGCAAGGTGTGGCATCTGGCAAACTGCTGAAGTCCTTCGAGCCTGTGCCCCTGCACCCGCAGAAACCCCTGTGACCCCACTGGGGGGTAGGGTGCTGGGCTGGCATAGAATCGGTGATGTACAAGCAGCCTCTGTGCCCCTCACGTGGGATCCAATGCGGCAGAGTGGGCCCTGCTGGGCACAGCAAAGCCAAGGTCAAAATAACCAGCTGTGCTGAGGCCGATGCCCCACCTTCTTGCTGTCTCGCCCACTTTCACCTCAGTCGACCCCAGGGCTGTCTGCACTGAGAGAGCTAATTCCAAAGGAGACGTTCCCTGCCTGGGACTGCCCCCATCAAGACAGCCTGGTTCCCCCTCTCTTCCACAGCAAAGGAGGGCTTCATAACACAGTAGGGAGAGATGCAATGAGAGACAATGAGCTTAACAGGAGAATCACCATTCGAGGACAGCAGAGAGACACCCCAGGAGTCTTTAAAAATACGAAGTCGCTGATTGGACAGAGACATTTAAAGGACGCCTTTCCCGCCCTCCTCCCTCGGCAGAAAGCACGAGTGGGCTCCCGCCAGCTCCCTTCCGACGCCAACGCGATGCAGCTCGACGGGGCAGAGCAAGAAGGAAAAAATTCTATTTACAGAAGTCAGCTTTTAAAAATGTCTGAAAACACCTGTTTCTAAGAAGAACTGCCGCCTGAGTATTCTGGGTTAGTCTCATACTGAGATGCTCTCAGTGAAATTCAGTAGCAGCAACACAGACAAAGAGAATCGAGAAAGAGATTTTAGCTCCGACAATATTGCGCTTTAATGGCTGAAGGAAATAATCTGTCAACAGGCTACAATAAAAGATGGTCAACTGATGAATGTGTCACCGGTTAACTGCTTAATAATTTATGTATCTGTATTGAACTTTAGCACTCAATTGGCAGGACACGTAGAATCTCAGATAATTCAACGGGATGTGTCTAAGCTCTGGGCACACAGTAGGCACTCTGCTGCAATAACGAAGAGGAAAAGAATGAGAGTCAGAAAGCAGCCTACGACCGGCTTTGCAGAAAAGGGTCCAGATGTATAACAAGCTAAGCCACTAACAGAGATCACAAAAGGGACTAAAGAAAGTTTATCAGTGTTTGTAGATGACACGTTAGGAGACGTCCGTTCACCCACTGGGAAATGCACTGCTACCCTGCAGTCCAGCACAGATCCACATAATACAGCCGGCTGTATCCTAAAACATGCTTCCATCATAGTATGACTAGGAAATTAACAGGTGTTTCCTTTTTCAAACTAATAAAGCATATTTCATAAGATCTTCTGTATTCTACACACATCTTCCAAGTTCAAAGATAAATTCCTTAAACTATCTCAACATATATTTAAACGATCCTTGTTCTTGCATAAAGACGTGCGCATCAGGCCCCGAAAGTGCCCACTGCAAGGTTCACTGGTGTTGGTCAAGAACGCCCGGGTTCTCCTATCAGGATGATTAATGAAGGCACCTTTTGCACAGAATGTCAGACTCTGCCTTTTTAACAACTGACCTTTCGTAGAATACTACTGAACTCATAATTCCACTTTTGTTCAGTTTCTTATTAGTGGAGTTAAAATTAATACTTAGGGGAATGATGGCCAGGGTGATGCACAGTAAATCTCCGAGCACGTCAGCCTTCCATGCGGACGGTCCGAGGAACAGCCGCTGCATCTGTCTACTTCTGCAGCAGGAGGATCCTGCTAAGATTCTGTGTCCTTTCAAAAGACAAATTAAGGGCAGTCTGCAGACCTCTTCTGAGAACAAAGGTGTATACTTTGAGAAAGACTTTAAAAGTTTGTCGTTTTTTTTTTAAAGGACCTAATAAAATTGCTAATTTCAATCATAAATTTGAAAGAATTTACTCTTATTCAGTTTTCTGAAACATTCCTAATGACTAAGATGATATATGGCACAACATACTCTATAACCCACATTCATCTCTTAGAAGTGACAATTTAATAACCCATCGAGGCAACACGATACGCCAAAGCCACTTCCCTTACGGTGGGATCACATGAAAAAAAATTACCCTCTAATACCTCAAGAACTACCCCCCCCCAAAAATAGTAAAAAAAAGAAAAAAAAGATTGGGAAATGGAGCTAGAACAGGGGTTTCTTCTAATTATCACTGGGAATAGCAAATTACTTAAGGACTCAATTTTTTCACCATGCCAGCCATTTCCATACTCAGACATACCTAATTTCTATAAACCCCTTAAGGGCCCAAACTAGTTTTAGCTTCAAAGATCTTATGGGATCCCAGGGCGAAGTAAGAAGGCGAGAGTACATTCAATTATTAATTCTTATTAAATATCTGAGAAAAGTCACTCTGAATAAATATTGGGAATACAGTACATACAGGTAAATGTGTCGTCTAAGTCTACTCAATATGGCATACTACTTTAATTACCCTTGTTATCATGAGGTCACTCACCTAAAAGGGTTAGAGATTTAGGTAAACAAACAAGGTAATGCTAATTCCTGTGAGTAAAAAGAGATGCCTGCGTGTGGACCCAGTGCCTTGTTCCAATGTAGAGACTGTGCCCTGGTAAACGCAAGTATCCTAGCACTAGGATACCACCCCAGTGCTGCATGAAAAAAACCCTAGAAGACCAAACACTGCTGCATCGAATCCCAAATGCCAAACATGATAACTGCTAACGTCACCATTATGGGAACGGAATGAGATCAGGCTACCCTCAGAGCAGAACTGACACACCAGCAACAAGCACGAGTGTGCATAAGAAGGGTAACCGAGATCGAAATGCAAAATAAAAGAAAGTTGACGGAGAAAGAGAAACGGCAAAAATGATCTGACACGCTTTATGAAAGACTCCAAATCAACTATACTGTCACAAAAGAACAAAAACAAAGACTCCAAAACTGGAGGTAAAGCGGAGGCACCGTGAGTGCCTCTCCTCGGGTACGGGTGCAGGGCGGCAATCACAAAAAAGCCACAAGAGATTTTCAAAGGCAAGTTCACAATAATACAACAGAGCTGCAACACAATTTCCAATCTCAGAAAGGAGAGCCAAAGACAGAGAACGCCACAGCTTCCACTTGAAGAGGGAAAACGGGAAATTAGTGAACGTAGACGAAAAGGGCACTTGCCCCACCAGGCCGTGGGGCCGAGGACGTCAGGAAGTCAGAGAAAGCCAACAGGACTGCATTCTGCAATGTGCCCACCAAGCTCAGGGCTTACTGTACTATCACATTTACCCCAAACGGGCAGTATTTCAGTAAGGCTTCTTAGAAAAGACCACCTTCAGCTTCATCACAGCCTGTTAGCCAGGGCGTCACACATTTCTATCCGGCCATTTACCGGCAACGGGTGAGCTTTCCATTTCCCAGACTCCCAAGCGCGTGTCCCGAGGACACGGCTGCTTGCTGCGCGCGGCCTGATCCTGGGCGGGCGCGTGAAGGCCCAGGCTGCCTTCCCGCTCACGCAGAGGAAGCGGGGAGCCGCTTTCTGGAGTCTGTGCAAAGGGAAGGCAAGAGCAACTTCCAGAATGAGGGGAAACATACCTGTAAGCCACATCCTTTATTTCACAGTGAATGACTATGACGACACCTATCTATCTCCAAATGCAATTCTGTATTTGTAGACTAATATTCTGAAATAACATATGCATATGTACAGTTTAGTTCAGTTCCTCTAAAAAGAAGTTGAGAACAACAAACCCAGGCATCCCTCACTTTCCAAATCTAGTAATTCACTCCTGAAAACGTGCTGTAGACAGAATCTACAAGGGCTTCTATCTCACTGTTAACTGGGGGAAATGATGGGCTCCTATTCTATCTAAAAAACTGTAACCAACTTCACCAGTTATCACTAACTTTGTCAATACCTATATAAAAATTCAAAGGCTTCCCCATAAGGCGTATCATTTAAACACCAGCTACCTAATGATTTAACATTTAGTGAACTCATTAGTGAGTTCACTTGTGTGCAGTTCTCAAGGTCACAGGGCAGTCTCAGAGGCAAATTACAATTTATTTCTACCGTGGAAGAAACGTACGTGACAACATAAACAAATAGTAAAATATGTTAAAAATCCCAAAGATACGAACAAAATTCGACCCAAGCTGGTAGTGACCCCAGGCACTCATACAGAGATTCAAGATGGGCTAAACCCTTAGGAAAAGGTGGAAAGATGTCAACAAAGAAGCCTCAGAAGTTTAAACAAGGAGGTGGGGAGACAAGGCACTACTGGGAGAGCAGTGAAGACACGAAGGCTGCATTCTGCGTCTGATGGCACGTCTGAAACAGTTTCCACTGGCTCGCTCGTCAGAGCAGATGTTCGGATTCAATAATGAAGCTGGGGTAAGATATTGTGTAAACTGCTACTGCATCTGGATAATGAAAAATAATCTTGCTCTCTAGGGAGCATGGATTAACAGGGACAGGTAAGAGAGCAGCAAAACAGGGACAACAGGACACCAAGCCCAGGGAAAAACGGTTTATAAAAAGGGAGCGCAAGCATTCCCGTACTTTGCAGAAGCGTGAGAACATAAAAGGTCATTAGGCTTCTTTCAGGGAAGGGCTAGTTCACAGACTCTCCAAGTCCAGTCCATGGGACCTGAGGGAGAGCCAGCCAGGACCAACGGTACTCGCCAGAGCCAGCTTTTTATCACTGCTGAGTTTGATCTGTTTAAGAAACGATGCCTTCACCAGCAGCGAACGGTGACTTACACCACGGGCTTCAGGTGATCACGATGTGTCAACGTGGGTTCACTGACTGAAACAAATGTGCCACCTGGGTGGGGGATGCTGACGGGGGCGGCGAGGCTGTGCATGTGTGGAGAAGGAGGTATGTGGGGAATGTCTGCACCTTCCTCGCCATTTTGCTACTCTTAGAAAACCGTCTTCATTTTTTAAAAAAGGACGCCTTCTTGAACTTCGCTTTTCTACTATATATGAGGCCATGTGAATCATTTTCCCGTAATTCCTTGTGTCGTGAGGCCCCATCTTACCTACCACGACTCTGCCAACAAAGGTGATATTCAGGAACATACCTGACCAGGGACGACTGCTTACCTTCATCGGCCGCACATCCCCACAGCAACGAGAAAGGAAGCTAGCTACACGATGGTACGGCAGTCCTTGAGAAGCACTGCACTAGTTGCCAGGGCTGCCGTAACAAAGAACCACAGATCGGGTGCTACGTTCCGGAGACCAGAAGTCGGAGATCAAGGCGTTGCGGGGCTGGCTCCTCCTGCGGCCTACGTCCTGGGCTTACAGATGGTCACCTTCTCACCATGTCCTCACATGGTCTTTTCTCTGTGTCTGTGTCCGAATCTCCCCCTTCTTATAAGGACACCAGTTATATCGGACCAGAGCCCACCCTAGGCACCTCTTTAAAGGCCCTATGTCCTAGAGAACAGACTGGCGGTTGCCAAGGGGAAGGGGGGGGCTGTGGGAGGGATGGAAGGGCTGGCGTTAGCAGATGTGAGCTATTGGATACAGGATGGATAAACAGCAAGGTCCTACTGCACAGCACAGAGGGCTATATGCGACATCCTGTGGTATACCATCATGGAAAAGAATATGAAAAAGAATGCAGGTATGTATATATACGTGTATAACTGAATCACGTTGCTGTACAGCAGAAATGAACACAACGTAAATCAACTGTACTTCAGTAAAATATATATATAAAAAATAAATAAGGGCCCTATGTCCAAATGCAGTCACATTCTGAGGTACTAGGGGGTTAGGACTTCAATATACCAATTTGGGGGGGACACAGTTTAGTCCAGCCCTTAGCAAGCACTCTCACCAAGACCAACAGGGCTGACACTAAAATAACTGAGTGAAACGCTGCGTGGTCTCAGCTCACAAGACAACACAGCAGCGGACGAGCACAGAAAGCGACAAAGTCCTGCCAACCCCTCACAGTCCAAGGCAAGACAGTCACAAAAATGCGGACTCTTTTTAAGAGAATACTTAAGAGAACAAAAGGCTACTTGGAAACCACTGTTTTAACAGCTGATTATTGCTTCTGAAGACGACGGTCAAGCAGAAGGGCCCATCTGGGACTCTCTGGAGGCCGCCCCATTTCAAGGAGGTCCAGCTAACCACGTGGGCTTCCCTGACCCCAGGTACGGTCTCCACCTGCTCTAGAGGATCTCAGAGGGGGACAACCCCGAGTAAACAGCATGCCAGATCCTGGCAACCGGCTGAGACAAAGCCCTGAACACGATGCCCTTTTCACCTCCGACCTCTATAAGCACATCGTTCTTTATGAAGAGTGCTGACATTCCAGTCCCCAGCCCTTCCTCTGCTCCATCTTTAACAAAGATGCTTGCAGCGCCTCCTGTACCAGGTACTAAGGGTCGCAGAGTCAGGAAGCAAGACAGACGTGGTCCTGCCCTCCAGGACCTCAGAGGCTAGAAGACACAGCCGCTGAAGGAGATAATTATAACAAAGGGGGACCGGGGCCAGCACGGGGTAAATTCAAAGTGCTGGAAGAGCCTGGAGGAGGGTTCCAGAACCAAGCCTGGAGCACAGAGAGGGCTGGGAAATGTGTCAGAGTTGGGAGAGAGGAGGGGCAGGAAGAAGCTTCCAGGTGAAGGAGGCCGTGGTGCGAGTACCCCAGGGCTACTTCAGGTGACAGTAACAGTGGCAGTAGGACGGCTGCCATCATCGCCACCAATAACAGCAGCTAACATTCCGGAGCCTACTCTGGGGTGGGCACCATTCCAAGAACTTTCTAGAGATTAGCGGATTTAATCCTCCAAAAATCCTATGTAACAGGTACTACCGTGACCCCACTTGACATGTGGGCAAATGAGGCACAGAGCAGTGAAGTGATGTGTCCCACGGCATCTACAAAGAGGCGGAGCTGGGCCCCAAAACACAGGAGTCCAGCTCCAGAGGCCGTGGGTCTCACCCAGCCCTTGGCACCATGTGACACCTGGGCTGCACAGCCACACACCAGGAAGTGCAGGTCAGCACACCCGAGTCTAGAGTTCAGGGGTCAAAGAGCAAGGACTGAGGGGTCAGAGGAGTCAGCGCTCGTGCTTTCTCACCCTGAAGTACTAAACCACAGTCTTTAAGCGGTGGGGGGGTCACGTGAACACATTTAATTTCAGAAACGACTGTGTGGAAAAGAAAGGGTGTTACAGGGGCATAAGCTATAGGGAAAGAAATCAGAAAACTTCAGGAAACGTTCCCCCAGGTTCACAAAGGTGCTCATCAAGGATGTGTACAGCAAGCCCGTGACAGCAGACGAACACCCTGGGTGTTCACCAGGACAGGAAGATTTGTAATCCTGGTACAACCATCCAACGCAGGCCTTTAAAAAGGTTCTAAGACAGAGCTTTAAAAAAAAATCATACTTTAAAAAAGTTTTTAATAACATAATAAAAATGCTTATGATGTAAGGTTTAATTTAGAATGTAGAATACAGAACTGATTTTAAACACAGCGATGAGAAAGCTAGAAGGACTTATACTAAAATGTGAATAACGTACTTCTGGGTATCAGAACTATGAGTGACTCCTACTTCCTTTGCATTTTTCTTTATTTGCTAAAAGGAGCCTAAGTTTCACAGATGAAAACATTACAAGCGCACCATCTGCAGGTTGCTGGTGGCTGTGCCACATGTGGTGTGGACGTGCATCAGGTCACAGGTGTTCTGAGGGAAGTCGGCCACCGGCGGGCCCATCAAGGACCCAGCTCTTCCCATCATCCTTCCTTGTAGCAAACTGCGTTTCGGCTCCAGCTTCACGCCCTCATGGTTACAAAACAGCTGCCCCAGCTCCCAGAATCACACATCTTCATACAATCATGTCCAAAGACTGAGGAGCAGTCATACTTCTTTTATGAGGGAGGAAAGGTCTTTTTCCTCTGGAGCGAGCCAGAGGGCAGCAGTCATTCCCCACTGCCCTCAGCAGCAAGGTCAGGTGAGCCAGCACCTGGCACTCAGTCTTTCTAAGGGGAGGCAGGAATGGAGGTGGCCTTTGGGACAGGCCACCAATGAGGTCCTCTGCCTTCTCCCCATGAAAGCTTCCCTCCTGCCCTGATTCCAGAGCTTCTCAATCAGTCTTTAGTGCCTTCTGCATATTGTTCTCTTTGCCTACTCGCCGACACTTCTGGCTCCCCTAATGGACAGAGGTCCTTGAGGACAGGCTCATGTCTTTGCATCCATCTCGCACCAGGCTACAGGCTACTACCGGCTTGACGCAGAAAAGCTCAGTGCGTGCTTGGTGAACAGAGTTCTAATTTCACTCCTTTGTTGAACGGACCTGACAAAAATGTACCGTGTGCCCTGTGGGCCCACAGGTCCACCCAGTGTGTGGATGTAAGACAAGACAACCACTGCTCTCAAGTGCTAGGCACTGGAACACCCGGCGCTTGACGCGTGTCACCCAGCTCCAACGCGCCGGGCAACCAGGAAGACGGCCTGTTCCTTTCATCTACTTCATTAGGCAGCGTTTCCTCCCTCCACAGCAAACAGAAACACTGTGTAAATCTGACTTTGTGAGAAGGATTAATTTATCTCAATTCACTTGAACATAACGTATTATTACTAATATTAGTAATCTTAGCTCTAGACATTGTACCAGCCTCCCAAAGAAAGAGTCCTTGACCCAAAATATCAGAGGATATTAAACAGAGAAATGATCTACTGATGCAAATCATTAAATCTATTTGCATTTGCTTACTGAACCCTATCGCGGAAATTAAAGTACGTGCAGCGAGGAGAGGGCTGGCTGTGCGTGGTTAAGAGGAGACATCTTGGTGGATCCAAGCTCTATGTCATTAATTTTCCCACTTTCCCTCATTAACAAGTAAAATGTTTTTACTGCTTGAAAAGTTTTAATAAATAGAAAAAAGCAGAGCAGCTGACACAGTTTTTGATGTAACATACAAGGGCTTTTAATATTTTTCCATATATTAATGAAAAAGCTGCGAGAAAATACTAAAGGGTTATATATGAGGGGAGAAATGAAGAATGACCTTCTGGGAAGGACTTCTGGGTGTACGTTGCTTCCACGCCTTTTGACTGTGGCATCTGCACTGCAGTCCCTCAGGGGACGTCAACGGAAAGCCCCCCACCTTCAGCCGGCAGCCCCACCGCGCCAGGACCAGCCTGAGGCGGCCTTTACACGGTGGGCACAAGGCTTCCCCGGAGCGAGCAGGAGACACGCTCCCAACACAGAATTCTCCGTGAAAATGAAGCCAGTTACCTGGTGCAGGTAGAGAGACACTCCCTGGCACGCTCTGCACAGGTGAATCCTCACACGCTCACCTGAGTGAGCGCGTAACTTGGCTCAAGGCGCACCAAACACTTCCTTGGAATCTACACGTAGGTGTCAGCAGGCTTCAGTGAGGACGAGCCCCCACTTTCCCTTCTCCTCACACACCTCACCCTCTCTTGGGTAGGGACGCCCCTGCCCCCTTGCCTCACAGAGATAACGGTGCTCTACCTCCTCTCGGCCCTCCTGTCGGAGCTTCCCATGCAGTAACAGGATGAGCAAGCTCCCCGGGCCAACGAGGCATCACGGAGCTCAATGCACTAGGTGTGCACGGGTCCAGCCCGGGGCAACTCCTAGGGGACCGTGCGATGCCACCAGTGATGCAGGCAGACGGCTGGGCCTGGTCCAGGCTCCTGGGGTGCGGGCCTCTGTGGCACGTCGCACCTCGCCCTCCCTAGAGCAGAGGGCTGCCCGGGGCATGCTCTCCTCATGGCGACGGCAGAAGCTCACTCGGGCCGCAGAAGTCACACAGCCAAGGGCGTCTCCCGCAGCGGGGAGTCCAGTCCTCCCAGGAAATCTGGGGAGCACGGAGACCCCGCCAGGACACTCGCCAAGCTGACCTCCTGTTGCCACTGCTCTCGTAACTAAATAAACCGAACCATTACGAGGGTCGTTAAATCAGCTATCTTTTTTGACCTAACAACGGGATAAAAGTTGTTCTTTGGTTCTCCTTATGCCGGCTTCACGACATAAAACTAATAATCGTTCCCATGGGCAGCACAAGCCCGGTGGGAGGCACATACAGCCACCCGGGCCTCTGTGATTCAGACCACAGTCCCTCCTTGGACTGACTGCAAGTCACTTTCAGAAGGCCAGGGGCAAGCTCTCCTGGGAGAAGCATGGGCCGGGCTTCCAGGCAGGCAGCGAAAGATCAGGCCACATTCTAATGCTCAGAGCTGTCTCTAAAGCGTGTTAAATGTACCCGCTGAAGATCTTCTGGTGCTTGTTGGATGTTTTGGTTTTGATCACTGCACACCCAATAGTAGTCCATCCACTAAAGACAGAGAGAGGGGAAGGAGTTAAGTGTTCCAGGTGAAAGCACCTCCGTGTGCAACAAAGGCCCTCGAAACGACGTGAAAATCACAAATTCAAGAGCAGCCGTATCCGCCTCGAACGGCCAGGCCGGGGGCTCCCAGCGGGAGCGGCGGCAGCACACGGGCCTCCTGCCCCACCGGCCGCGGCGCTCCCTGCAGGCCGCTGCCCGGCCCTCCTCAGCCCACCGCCCCAGGCCCCGTCTGCGGTCTTCTTCCCGACCTTCCCCTGCTAACCTTCCCCCACTTCCTCTGTGGAAAAGTCCGACGGCATCAGAGACAAGTTGACCAGGTGCAGAAAGCTCTGGGATTAATCCAGCATCCTTTCAGTCTCACGATGGCGCCCTTCTTCAGCCTCTCTCTGCCTTACAATCTCTGTGCCCTGGGGTCCTGTTTTTCATTAGCAATACCTCCCCAGAATTAAACATACAACTTTGCATTTCTTCAAAGTTCTTCCCCACCTATCAGCAAAATCTGGCCACACCGGCTCTGCAGCACCCGTACTCCCAATGGGGCGCCGACTGCACCACCTGCCCCACAGCCCGGAAGAAGAAGGTGCCTGGAGGCCCACCCGCCGTCCAAGCCAAGGCAGCTTTACTGCGTCGGCAGGGGACTGGATCTCCAGACAGGCTTCTCTCGGCTTGGGGGAACCCGGCAACTCTGGGTATCAAAGATGTGTCGGCAGAGAGACAGAGGCAGAATGGTGGGGACCAGGGCTAGGCTCAGAGCCGGCTGAGGTGTTGGTGCTTCACGAGTACGGAGCCGCCGTCTGGCAAGAACGCAGTTCTGGAGCTGGATGCGGTGATGGCCGTACAGCAACGTACATGTGCTGAATGCCATGGAGCCGTACACCTAAGACGGTCACAGTGATGCATTTTATCTTGTGTATGTTGTACTACAGAAGGAGGACGTACTTGGGTCAAAACAGTACTGATTATGTAGGCACAAAGGGGAATTTCCTCCCCTTCCCTACCTACACCTTGTGACTCCACTGCCCTGAGTGGGTAACCATCCACTGGAACGATCAGTGGGCCCAGCCCTGCTTAAAATCGGGACAAAATGATGACAATCTCTAATTTGTACCTCTGCTCCTCCGTATCAGGTAAATAAACTGAAGAGTAGATTTTTAAAAAACTGTACCTCTTTTAGTTCTGTCAATTCCAATGAGCCCCATCACACCCTGGGCAGAAATAACAGCAGGCGCCCTTTAAAACAGGCCTCTCCTGTGGGCTGCGATTCTTCTTGAGGCAGCACCCAGACCATACTTGGACAAAAAAGTGTATCATCTCTAGACTGCTTAACCAGCAAGACTGTTCAAGTCTGCAAACACAGATAACTTTCCATGCAAGCAAACTAATGTCATATGCTAAAGTAACTTTAAGGGTTCTGTAATAACAGATGCAGACGGGGACCGACCTTGAGAAAATTTTACGGCTTACAGTTTAAATTCAGGAACTCCGTACATCTTGAACATGCTTTTGGCCCTCGGATACTAAGGCTAAAAACGCAATTATAAAGCTGTTTGTCAGTTTCTTCTGCAGAAGGCAATTTACAGCTGACGCGATTATGTCTATGGCATATGGAACTTTAGGCAATAAGAATCTGGAGAGCTCTCGAAAACTCAGATGCAAAAACCAAGCTATCACATGATTAGTCATCCCTTTAATAAGGGATCCCGGAGCTGGCATGATGAAGGGAAGGGAAGAAGGGCTGTAGAAGTGAAGAAGTTAATGAAATGGGTAAACAAGCCATGGGCAGGAGCCCTGTCCTTGCACTAACAGTGCATCCATGGGACAGGAGGAGGTGGCACAGGCAGGACGCGCGGAAATCAGAAAGAACCCTCCCTTCTTTCCTTCAACGCGCCTGTCAAGTGAATAAATGAATTCTAACAAAGAAATCGACTAGCTGCGGTCTCCTACTTTTCGAAATGAAACATTACAGGAAGGGCGCGATGAGGTGGGTACTGGTGAGCAGGCCGTGCCCTTGGGCCGCCTGTGCTCCCGCGTCTGCCCCTCTGCTCGGCAGGGAAGAAGGGGCCACGTCCGCCACAGACAGCTCCACACCTCCTCCCCTGCCCGGGTCTCCCCCGCGCCCCATCTCCCCCTCCCAGAGGACTCACGGCTCCAGCAACAAGGGCCCCAGCACGACCCTCGTCCTTCCCCACCGGGTGTGCTTCCTACTCTGGGACAACCCTCCAAACCCCACCAGCACCCGCGGGCAGGCTGACTCTCAGACGCTAACCAGCTGAGCCAAGCAAGCGCGGCCGCTCAGCCAGCAAGCACGTGGGGAACAAGAGACGGCCCGTGGCCGGGGGAGAGCCTGCCCCACGAGGCCCGCTAGGAGAACAGAGGGAGCCTCGGCCGCGGTGGCCCCGGCAGCACACTCAGTCCCTGGACTCTGGTTCCTCCATCTGGAAAGTGACAGGGCTGGCCTGGATGCTGCCCAAGGTCCCTTACAGTTCTGACGGCCCAGGGACCCAGGCAATCCCAAGAGTAATGTGCCGAGGAGCATTCAGAACGCGTTAACAACTGTTAACCGGAATCCCTGACATCTGCCTGAACGATTCTTGGTTACTATTTGAAGTAAACACCAGCATTTCTTCAATTCCTTGAGAAGTTCACGCGTGTCTGCAAACTGATGGAAGCCAACGTCCAGACAGAAAGACCCGCAGAGCCTGGTGGAGAAGGATGGGGTCTGAGCGCAGGCTGGGACAGAGAAGCAGATGTGCCCAGCCCAGCTCCAGCTTTCCCCCTGGACAGGCACAGCAGGAGGTCCTGGAGAACACTGCCACGGGCCGTCTGCAGGCCTCAGGCCTACCGCCCCGCAATGCCACACACAGCACCACGCAGTCCGAACTCGGCCTCCACCTTTTCTTAACTGAAGCACAGCTGATGTACAATATTATGTACGTTACAAGTGTACAGTATAGCGATTCGCAATTTTTAAAGGTTATACACTCCATTTATAGTTATTATAAAGTATTGGCTTTACTCCTCACGTTGTACAACATACCCTTGTAGGTTACTTTATACATAATAGTTTGTACCTCTTCATCTCCTAGCCTTACAGCACCCTTCCCCCTCCCTCTCTCTGCTGGTAACCACTAGTTTGTTCTCTACATCTGTGCCTCTGCTTCTTTTCTGTTATAGTCAGTAGTTTGTTGTCTTTTTTAGACTCCACATATAAGTGATATCATACAGTATTTATCTTTCTCTGTCAGACGTATTTCACTGAGTATAATGCCCACCACGTCCACCCACGGTGCTACAAATGGCAAAATTTCATTGTTTTTCATGGCTGAGTAGTATTGCGTTGTGTGTGTGTGTGTGTGTGTGTGTGCGTGCGCGTGCGCACACACACACACACACACACACATCACATCTTCTTAATTCATTCATCTGTTGCTGGAAACCTAGGTTGCTTCCATATCTCGGTAACTGTAAATAATGCTGCTATGAACACTGGGGTGCGTGTATCTTTTCAAATTAGTGTTTCTGCTTTTCTCAGGTGTACACCCAGGAGTGGAAGTGCTGGGTCATATGGCAGCTCTAGTTTTAGTTTTCTGAGAAACCTCCACACTGTCTTCCACAGTGGCTCTGCCAGTTTGCGTTCCCACCGACAGTGGAGGCGGGTCCCCCCTGCTCTGCACCCTCGCCAACATTTGTTGTCTGTGTTCTTTTCGAGGACAGCCATTCTAACTGGCGTGAGGTGCTATCTCGATGTGGTTTTGATTTGCATTTCCCTGGTGATTAGCGATGTCCAGCATCTTTTCATGTGCCTGTTGGCCATCTGCATGTCCTCTTTGGAAAAATGTCTACTCAGTTCTTCTGTCCTTTTTTTTAAGGAAACCATCGACAAGACAAAGAGACAATCTACTGAATGGGAGAAAATATTTGCAAATGATATGAGTGATCAGAGATTAATATCCAACATACATAAACAGCTCACACGACTCAACATCAAAAAACAACAAACAAGCCAGTTAAAAAACAGACGTGGGCTCCTGACAGCCACTGCACTTGTGTCTGACATGTTGGCCGGGTCCCATCTCCACCCCCAGCCACTTGCTGAGAACCAATGGGGGGCTGACGCCTCCCTCCTCTGCCCAGCCTCCCGGCCAGCCCCTGGCCCTCCATTCGACCCCACAGACGCCCAGGAGCTGCCTGCGAGGCCAGACTGCGCACAGGACCAGCAGAAAGCAGGGGGCTTTCGGCATCACTCGCGGAGACAAAGGTGTTAGTCTCAAAATATTATTTTCAATAGAAGTTCTGTTGACCTAGAAAAGGTCAGAAACTTTGGAGGAAATAAGTGGCCCAGCTCTTTTTAATGAAAGCAGTGCTCAGTTATACAATAACTCCTCCTAACAAACAGCCTTAAACGGGATAAAATAAAGATCAGAAAGCTAAGTATTTTTCCGGATGAATTTTAGGAAGGAAAACCCACCATTTTGGGGAGGCTACTTCTGGGGTATCTTTAATAACCGAGAACGACAATTTCATTTCCCCTAGGTTTAGAAGCATGTATTTTTAGCAGAAGCAACGTTAGAGAGGCAGGACAGAAATGCCTAGAATGTATATATTTATACAAGCGTGTGTGCACACATGCGTAACACTCACATATAAACACTATACACAAGGACATCTATTTGAGAAAGGAACCGAAAAAAGACTCGTCACACCCCAAGGCTTACATTTTCCTACTGCAATGGGTTAAGTCTTAAAAATGTTTCTCCTTATAACTGCATCCTTCTAGTACGCAGTAGATTCTGTTTATACTCCATTTTTAGCTTGCCTAAATACCCTGGCAGAAAACTGTGGTTGGAATGTGCAGAATCTGCACGTGGCCATTCCTCGCCTAGTACCCCGCCCCCACGTGAGCTGCAGAGGGACGGCGGCTCCCAGCAACACAGCTTCTTCAGAACGAGAAGAAATGTCACCCTCCCGAGCTGGGTGCTCAGCCCAGGAATCCTCCAGCCCCACCTGCCCAGCACGGGCTCTGTGTGAGGTCATCTACAGAAGGAGCAGAATGTCTGCTTCACCAGCTGAAGGTTTCCACGGCTGCTCGTTCAGAAGCGATGGACGCCCTGCACTGTCACGTGGGGAAGTAAAGCGTAAGAGCGTTCTCTACATGCTTCACCTGTGCCGGTCAGTGAGCACGGGGGGGAGGGGGCGACCTCCGGAAGGAGGCACGTGAGAAGCAGCTTTAAGAGTCCTAACGTGATTCCATCAGAGACAGTCACAGCAAGAAAACTATAATCCCCCCAACGTACAATACACGTGAGCGTATACGGCAATACGGCAATTCTGCCGGTAGATGCCAAAAATCAAAGTAAATGCTGGTCCAGGAGGACCCGAGTTCTTCCACAGAACCACTCGGAATCTGCAGGTGTATCAATACTGAATATATTGAGTGTGTAAGCCCTCTTGTTTAAAAAGGATTCGTGCACATATGCGGTGTGCGTAGATCAGATGGGGAGGGTGTCACAGAAATGCTTATAAACATACTGGGGCTCTTACGGAAACACCAAACGAGACCAGAGGAGACCTGGTAACAGAAGTGGGTAAAAGCCTGAAAGCAACCCACACGGACGAGGTAAAACCAAGACACAGAAACTGGGCCGAGAGAAAGCCGAGCACTTCTCTGAACTCCCTGGCGTTGTAGCTGCGAGTCTGGCTCGATCCAGAGGGGCACCGAAGAAAACTGCAGAACTCACAAACGAGATGAACCGCGCGTCATTCTCTGGCTCCTGTCCCACCGCAGCCCCGGCGAAAAGCTCCACAGGCTCACAGGGGACGAGAGACCCTGGGTGTGAACTCGACCTCCTTTTGGGTCTGGGTCCCTGCTGGGCCGCCCTGCATGGCACATCCACGCTACGCACGACCCGTCTCGACTGTGGATGGCGCCATCTCCACTGCAGACGTATGTGGAACCACCACCACCGCCCAGGACTCCAGAGGCAACGCTGAAATTAACTGGGTGGGAACTGCCGGTTCAATGAAGGCCAGGGCACCCAGGAATGCCCACCTCAGAGCCCAAAGGAAACCTGAAGTCAGTATGGGACCCCAGAGGGAACAGACGCGCACAGCAATTGCAGCACGACACCCGGCGGGCCCTGTCCTCGGCCTCCCCGGCTCGACCCTCCCCCTGCTCTCTTCCGTCCTGGCCCGTCTTCAGTTTTCTCTGGTGCTGCTTCGTGACCAGCTCCCTCGTGCAACTGTTCCTCCAGATACTCGTCTCCTCGTGGCGTGCCTGCACCCTACGCCCTGACAGCTAGTCGCCCGAGCCAGGGCCCGCGGCCTCCCAGCACGCCTCCTCCTGCCGTGGGTCCCCACGTCCCCTTCCGATACAGGCTCCACCGGTTCTGCGGCCAGACCACGTCCCGCCGGTTCTCAGGCCTGAGCCCCTCCTCCCCCGACCCTTTTAACCCCACGCCTGCTCACACACGCCCCCCCGTGGAGGGCCGTGACGCCACACTTGACTGCCCACCCCAGGCCCGTCCTGTGCCGGGCGGGAGCTCCGTGGGGGTGGAGCTGTCACATGCATTACTGTACCGTTGTCCCCAATGCACGTCCCCCAGGCACAGGGCCCGTCACACGGCAGGCACTCACGTGTTCTGAGTGAACAAACAAGTGACTCTAGCTTAATCCTAAATTTATTCAATGTTTTTATCACAAAAAGACCCACTTCTGTCACTTGATACAGCAACTGGAAATAAAAATTCTGGATGAATCTGACACAAGACAATGGTTCAGTTCAATTCAAAAATTAAACTCATTTAACCTTTAACTCAATTTAAATTCTAAACTGATCAGCATTCAGGAACTATCCTGGACATTAATACCAAGGAGCTGATCTAATTACTGATACAATTTAAAGAAAATAAATTTAACAAACCAAATACATTTGGAGAGTTTACAGCTTAAATGACATTAACATTTTAAAAACAAAAGTTGAAAAGTATTCACCAGTCACAGATGGTTTAAATGCCAGAAAATATTAGAGATACACGAACAATAAAAACTCTGGAAATCAAAATCCAGGGGCAAAATGTGAGAAACGTCTGTCGATGGTCTCAGGTACCACAGCTTCGTTTCCACAAAAGGAGAGGGGGACGGCCGTGAGGTGCACCCCGGCTCAGAGGAAGGAGTCGAGGAAGTGGCTCTGAGTCCCAGCCACCACGCTCCTCCTCGTGCGGCATCAGCTCTGTCCCCTGGGAAGGGGGCACGGCATCACCCGCCTAGCTCTAAACACCAGCACGTACGCGTGAGCACCCTGTACGTCTGCGTGAGGCAGGCAAACACACACGAGGACACGTCACGGTGTCCCTTCCGTTCCTACAACAGTAGGTGTCGAGCCGGAATTTTCACGTTAGACGTGAAGTGGTGAACATCCTACTTTACAGACACCCTCATCCAGGCACCCAGCGCCAAAGTCACCCCAGTTCTCGTTACTAAACCCAACCAGGAACCGTCCCAGGGCTCTCCGCAACTGCTCAGAAGGCCGAGAGGAGGGACCAGGGAAGGGAAGGTCAGCTCCGGTAGGGGCCGTCCGCGGTGAAAACCAAAGGAAGGAGAGGCGACAGCCCCCTCTCCCCTCGAGTCTTTCTCTCGAGACCCTGGGACCAGCCTCCTCCGCCCACCCCCAAGTCCTCTGCTGACCAAGCGGCGTCAGCGCAGGGCTGGGGAGCTGCCCCAGGGCCGCACGCCGCGGCCGGCACTCAGCTCCTCACACAAGGCCCGGCCCTTCCAAGGGGAGCCCCACTTACCCGGTATCTGTCTGACTCCTGGCAACCCAGCCTCTTCTGGAAAAAGACTCCTGGAGAAAATGGAAATGACCTCCAAGATGTTGCAACACTGTCGTTAAGTTCCTCTGTTTCTCTCGGAGTTGATTTAACCTCATTCCTCTCACAAGCTGAACGAGCCTTTAGCTAACTTTCCCGACCGCGGTTAATTAGATGAAGGGGGACCAGGGCGAGGACCGCAAGAGGCTGGCAACAGGAGGCCAGCAAGTGGGTGGGTGACACCACGGGAGGTACAAGACCACAGAGCTGGACGAGCAGGTGGGCGGCAGGGGGGGGCCCTGCCCACGTCTAGGCCCAGCTGTCGCACGGCAGTGGCGCCTCCAAAGGGCCGCGGAGGGGGGGACACTGACTTGGCCAATTCCACCAGAAATGGCCCCTGCAAGACCACAGGTCCTGGGCGGGCCTCCACCCGAGAGCACACGGTCCAGGCAGGCCCTGCGGGCCTCAGGGTGAGGCTGACACGCGCTGGGCCCTTCCCTTGGAGAAGGTCTGGATAGAGCCCAGAGCTTGTCATCAGCACACCATTTCCCAAGGCGAGGGTAAACTCGGATGCTGGTTACATCCCAGTAACTAGGGGAGCCCTGCACCCAGTGAGGGCGCTGCCGGGACCCGTCCTCCAGGGGCCACACAGCATACGGCCCATGTCTCCTTCTCGTGGGAAAAGGGAAAGGCTTTCTGTGGCAGTGCCAAGGTGACAGGAGAGCCCTTTCTCCGGGAAAGCTGCAGTGCCATCCTTTCAAAAGCAGGCGTGAACAGAGGGGAAGAGTCCAACACCTCCGAAAGGAAGGTGACCGCTCTGAGCAGAGGGTTTCAGGATACTTCACGTGCCTCGGAGGAAAACACCCACCTTCCTCCGCTTGGGATTGGCCAATTTACCTCCTTCACTCTCAAAGTGCTCTTACACTCCAGAGGCTGGAGGACTTGCAACCGGGGCCCGCCCCGTCCTGGGAACAGGGGAACTCCCCCCGAGACGCCCCAACTGGAGAGCAGCATCCTGGCTTCCCCCTCATCTCTCCAGCCATCAGCCTGAACGACGACACCACCGCCTCTCTCGTCACGGACACTGAGAGCCAAGTACGTGCACGGTCTGTGTTACTGACCACGTAAGTCAGGAGAGGAACTCGCCACAAGCTACTGATACCGCACCGCCTGAGCCAGAAACCGGGAGGGAGGGAGGGAGGGAGGGAGGGAGGCCCCTCAACACCCCCAGGCCTCGGGCTCACCAGGGCACCCAAGCACTTGCTCTAAAACACAGACGACTTCTATGAAGCCACAGAGCTTGGCAAGTTTTCCTCACAGAAACATGCTTATTTGACTCGAGACCTCCTTAAGGAACATTCCGTAAAATAAAACAATTACATTTTTAAGCACACACAACACAAATCATTATTTCGAGCCACCGAAGAAAAGCAATGAGACAACTAAACTAGCTGCAGGTAAAATTCCTGCGGCGCAGTTCTGGGCGTCCCTTTCCTGGGAGCGCCTCTGCAGGTGTTTATCCGTAAGAACACTTTCTTTTCTTCCTTGAAAGACCAATTATAATAAAGCAAGTGCTGTGTCTATGTTCAAATTCCCCAATCTGTCGGGAAGAATGAAATTACGAGTTTCCCAGGAAGGCTTTCATGACCTGCGGATCTCAGGAACTATCTTGAGCTGGGAAGGGGCAGACCGACGGGCACCGAGGTCCCCGAGGGGCCAGCAGGCGGCAGGCCCAGGCCGTGCAGGGTCAGTGGCCCCAGACAGGCCCCTGACAGCCTCACGTTCTCCTGGTGGTCCACTTACTTGCTTTAAATATCTAAAGATGAACAGGAAAGCAGCAAATGCATGCGGAAACCATCAGTCACTATCCGTTCAAACCGACAGACCCGACTGGACGTCAAGAGTCCAACTTTCCTTCAGGAAGGCCTCAAAGGCACCTTCCTTCCTTCAGTGGAGTGACGACTTTGGCACATTCCGGGGGCGAAAATCGGCAGTGCACCTGACGAGGCAGGCGACCCCCTCCCCAGGTAGAGCGCAGAGGCCCTGCCGTGACACTCTCCCAAGGTCCCCGAGGGTCCTGGCCCACGCCCATCCCCCCTCGGCTGGCTGGCCGGCCAGGCGGGTCGGCAGAGGAGGGTGAGGCCTAAGCCGCGTGCCTCTCCCAGCCCTCAACACCAGAGCTGGCAGGCGAAAGATGCCAGGAGGCAGAAATGACGACACTCTGCCCAAACCCCCACGACACCATATACTCCTGTCAAGTACAGCACAGCCTGCGTCGTTTTTAAGTCTTTCAAGATACAGCAAGTTTTACAATGGCTTACTTTGGCTGGCCTACAACGTTTTCAGTTGCATTCCGCACTCTTCTAAAAAGTTTTATATGGAAAAAATTTAAAAATGAAAAACAAAGGTAAATCTTTGACAGACGTGAAGCACATGCAACTAATCCTCTCTAGCTTCCCAGATCCGACCGTCCTACTGCTGTACAACCCAGGGTTGTACAGTCCATTTTCAAGTAATCAAATACTACAATCAACTTTATGGAAAACTAAACAAGCCCGAAAATAACATTAGGAAAACCAATATATTCTCCTGCCCTTCTCCTTAGATTTTAGACTCTGTGGGGCATGACGATGAGGTCAAAGCTTCACGGCCACATGAAGATGGAGTGGGGAGAGGTCGGTCAAGCCCTTGCAAAAGACAGTCGTGAAGGGAAGCTTGATATCGGCAGGAAGTTATAAAACTGAGACTATTATAACCACTTTCCAAACTGATGTTCTCCACTCTTATTTTTAGGAAAGCTGAGTAATGTAACTTACACAAAAAAGAAATCAAGGATCACCGTACGAAGCCATACACACAGGAATCCTACTTCGTATAGACGTGTGAAAGGAATTTCACTACAGACAGACATCAGTGGTCATCTTCTAATTTATCTACTGAAGAAACCAGCACGGCTTCGGAGGAAACGAAGGTGCCAGGACTCACAAGAAGGAGGGTGAGAACAGGGACCCAGAGTCTTTAGGATGCTCTGCTCAAAACCCCCTCGCGGCTACCGTCCACCACAGCAGCAGAGCTAGAGGGGACAGCCCTGGAGGGCGCAAATGGCTCCACCTGCAAAAAGCCAAAGCAAGGGAGGGCCCCCTCAAGGTGGGTGAGGGCAGCACCTACTTCTATCCGACAAGGGAGTTCTAATCAGAAGCCTTCCTACCAGATCCGGGTGGCGTCAAACTGGAAGAAAAAAATTCCCCCACGTGACTCTTTCAGAAAGTAGAGGAGGAAACACTTCCAAACTCACTTCACGTAATCAAAAAAACCCAAATGCCCAAACCTCACAAAGACATCGCCAAAGAAAGAATTATAGACGAACCCCCTTCATGAACGTAAACACATAAACGCTCAATGAAATAGCAAATTTCAACCCGTAATATGTAAGGGAAAAATAAAGGCTACACCATGAATTAAATGATGTAGTATAGCGGCATTTCAAGATTGGTTTAAAATCCAAAAATTAGCTTACTTCACATTTAAAGAATAAAAGAGAAAAGCAGGATCATGTTGATACACGCAGAAAAACCATTTAACAAAATTCAACAGGTTGAGGAAGCATTGTCAGTGTGAGAAAGGACGCCTATTAACGCCAACAAGGCCAGCAGTCACCCTGATACACTTGAAGCTTCCCCCTACAACTGGAACACGGGAAGGAGGTCCACTGTCATGACTTTTATTCAACGTCATATTGGAGGTTCTAGCCAGTGCAACAGAAGAAAAAAAATAAAAGGCAAAAAGATCATAAACAAAGAAGCAAAGTGTGTTTACTCACAGACATCACGATTTTCTACAGAAAAAATCCTAAGGAAACTGCAAAAGAATTCCTGGAACTAAGAAGTGAATTTAGTAAGATGGCAGAATAAAATCAACATACAAAAATCAAGTGTTACGTACCAGCAGCAGCAGTTTAAAAGTTAAAAAGAAAAAAAAAAAATTAAGCTGATTCACAACACCATCAAAAACAAAGTATTTAGAAATCAACTTTACAAAAGACACACCAAGATCTTTAAAGTGGAAACTACAAAACACTACTGAGAAAAATTAAATAGAAACTAAACAAATGCTGAGCTAAACCACAGTCATGAACTGGAAAATTCAATTTAAGATGTCAACCCTCCCAAAATTGACACACAGATTCAAGGAACTCCAATCAAAATCCCCACAGGCATTTTCGGGGAAACTGACATCTCGATTCTAAAAGTAATATGGAAAATTGAGACCTAGAAACCAAGACGATCTTCCAAAAAAACAAAACAACAAAAAAAAACGGGTGGTGGGGGGTGGAGAGCGGGAAGACGCACATTAATTCAAGACTTATCACCAAGCGACATCAAGTCAGTGTAGCACTAGCACAGAACAGATGAAAAGAGCAGCTGAACACAACAGTGTCCAGACATATACAACCCACACACGTACGGCCATGTGACTGATTTTTTGACAAGAACACTGAGGCGATGCCATGGAGAAAGGAATTGTTCCCCCCCCCCAACAAATGATACTGAAACAACTAAATATCTGCGGAGAAAACTGAGTACCTCACAACAAGGTAATTCAAGGTGACGGAACACAGATCTAAACATAAAAAGCTAAAATTATAATGTTTTTCACAGGATTTATAGAAGAATCTATTTGTGAAATTAGAGTAGGCAAATATTTCTTAAACACACAAAATATGCCGCAGAAAGGAAAAAAAAAAGTTGGTCTTCCTCAAAATTAAAAACTTCTATTCATTAAAAGACATTATTAGAAAAATAAAAACACAAGTCCCCAGCTGTGAGAAAACGATCAACACATATATCTGATCACCAAATTATAACCAGAACTACCAACTGACAACAAAAACCAAGAAAACACCAACTAAAAATGGGCGAGAGACTTGCCTCACAATGAAAGCTTACTGAAAACGGTGTTCAAAGTAAGTCATCAGGAAAGGGCAGGTCACCACCACAGTGAGAGAGATAATACCTCATACCCACCAGAGCGGCTGTAACTTTAAAAACTACCACCACCAAGTGTGGTGAGAAGGCAGAATAACAGAAACTCCCATACGTTGCTGGTGGAAATGTAAAATGGTAAACTTTGGGGAACGTGTTGGCAATTTCTTACGAGGTTAAACATCCATTTGACATGCAATCCAGCCATGCAATTCCACACCTAGGAATTCACTCAAGAGAAATGAAAACGTACGTCCATAAAGAGACCTGAACAAGAATATTCACAGCAGTTTTGTTCATAGTACCGCAAACCTGGACAACTCAAATGTCCATCAACAGGAGAATGAATAGACAAACTGTGGTATATTCCTAAAACAAACTACTACTCAATAAAAAAGAATGAACTACTTACTGACACACGGAGCAACACGGGTGAGCCTTGAAAACACCGCTGAACTGAATACGAAAAGAAGTACGTGTTGTACGGCTCCACCTAGAACAAGCTCAAGAACAAGCAAAACTAACCCAACATGGCAGAGATCAGAACAGTGGATGCCAACGGGGAGGGGGTGACTGAAAGGGAGCACGAGGGAACTTTCTAGAGTGTTTTATATCTTGGTTTGGGCTGGTGGTCGTGTGGTCGTACACATCTGTGAAAACTCACTGAACTTTACAGTTAAAATCTACGAATTTTATTATGCGATTTTCACCTCGGTTTTTTTAAATGAAAGAAACTGTTAACTCTTGAGTATCACACAGATAATTTTTATGCCGTTCTCTACTTCTGAAATATCCCTCCCCAAATTAACCATATACAACAGACTGCTGGTTGCCCTCCGCCCCCCGCCAAATCCGCTCCGCACAGAACCGCCGACTTCAGCTCGCACACGCCAAGCTCCGTGCTTCCCGCGCGGCGTGCCCAGCAAGGTGAGAGAAGACACGGATGCTGCTTCTGGAAACAGAGGGCACCCCCTCCTTTCTCTCTCCTCTCTCTGCTGCTCGTGAAGGGGTGTGGCAGCTCGCACCCCAGAGTCTGGCCTGCAGATGCCGAGAGGAAAGCTGAGGGTGCCAGGCTCCAGTGACCATCCCGCCAGCAGACCCAGCGTCACTGCTCCTCCGCCAGGGCTTCTCCTCCAGAGAAACCGGCTGCATCTGATTAAGCTGTTACTTGGAGGAGCTTGTTTTCCACAGATGAACCTAATCCTAACTTGATTCAGAAAGTACAGAGAGTAGAAGCAAAGCTAAGCCTCATCTTCACTCTGTTCTCACAATTCCTAACGGACATTTAAAGCACTTCAAGAGGGGTTCTTCCTCCTACTTTTTCTTCTCCGAATTCACTTGCTCTTTTTTAAAAAAAAAAAAAAAAAAAAAGAATTCAACACATAATTTCTGTGATTTACTGTGCAACTGAACACGCTAAAAGACAAAATGACATTTTCCCTACAAATTATTTGGTGCCTGTGATTTTCTGAACACTACAGCAGCCAGATGGTTCTCATAGAAATCAAGAAGACTGTATTCATATAATTCAAAGGTTTGCTTATTTTTTGGTCTTAAAAAAGACTATTGATTGTAACGTGCAGCTCTACAGGAAAAATCTCGACCGAGGAGGCGAAAACTGGTATTTATTACCGCCCTTGTGCTCATTATAGCCATCTCTGACAGCGGTCCATTAAAATCAATTTTTATGTTTCTTACGTATTTTCTTTTTCTAACATCCTTGGCGCTGTGTTTATTAGCCCGTTAAGACAAACGCTGAGCAAAGGAGTGGGTGGTTTTTCCCCTCTTCTGTCAGAAATAACAAGAACTGCAATTTTAAAATACAACTGCTACTCACAATCAATGAATGGAGGAAACTGAACGTTACGTTTCAGAACAAAACATTAAGGAGTGCTTTGAATTTTTAATGGTTTTATAATTAGAGAAAATAAATAGTGGAGATCGTTCAGAGAAACGTGTTCCGTGAGAAATGGCAATACCCTAACTTCATGCTAACAAGGGGATTTCACACCCTTTCTCCTCCGCTGCGCACACACACCAACAGCCGGACACCATCTCCAAGAGGCCCAGTGGAGCTACTGATGAAGCAATTCCAGGACTTCGGAATAAAAGTCCATTAATAAAAAATTCCATTAACAAAAGTCCCATAAAAGTTCATCACCTGGCAGACTGATGAACAGTGAACGTTGGTCCTGGATTTAAAAATCCGGATTAAGGAAGCAGCAGCTCCCTGTCACCAAACGCCCAAAGAGATTCCCACATCCCACTTGCTTAAGAATCAAAGCGCTCAATACAGTCCATCAACACCTCTATAAACGTATACATTAATACGTCTTGGGGCTCCTAATTACAGCTTATGTCCCTGTGGTTAACCGGAGGTGGAGGGCTCCTGGGCAGTAAGCACAGATGCTGACAACGAACGATCATGGCCCTACCGTTTTTAGAGAGATGCTAACTTTTGTGATTGGTAGCGTGTGGCTCCGTGTTACCCTGTGATCAATGGAGAACAAGCAATGATCGTATTCTCCCTGTTGCTTTGAACAAAGCAAGCAGTGGGTGTCACACAGGACTCTCACTCACTCAGTGTCTGGGATCTTCCGGCCGTGCAGCTTTATCCCGTGCAGACCCTGCTCGCAGCCAGAGATCTCGATCTTCCCCAGAGGGCTGTCCATCATTCTGTATTTCATTTCACAGGTCTTGTTCATTCTCGCAAGTACCTAAAGAGAAACAATTTTTAAAGTTATGCATACGTGAAAGAGTTTGGTCACTTCTAAAGCACAACAGAAGCCCCAGTTATTTAAGACATAAAACATCTTCCAAAGTTTTTCCCATTTTTGGAATTTAACCATATAATGTGTCATTTTTATAACATAGTCACTTTGAAGACAGAAGATTACCATAATTACCCAGAGCAGCCAACCAACAATTCACTCTCCTCTCATCTCCTTAAATTACGATCTCCTGGTGGCTCAGTGGTTGAGAATCTGCCTGCCACTTCAGGGGACACAGGTTCAAGCCCTGATCCAGGAAGATCCCACATGCCCGCGGAGCAACTAAGCCCGTGCGCCACAACTAGTGAGCCTGCACTCTAGAGCCCGGGGGCCACAACTACTGAGCCCGCGTGCTGCAACTACTGAAGCCCGTGCGCCTAGAGCCCGTGCTCTGCAACAAGAGAAGCCACCGCAATGAGAAGCCCGCGCACCGCAGAGTAGCCCCCACTCGCCGCAACTAGAGAAAGCCCGCACGCAGCAACGAAGGCCCAATGCAGTCAAAGATAAATAATTTAAAAAAAAAAATTTTTTTTAATTACCATCTCCCTATTCTTCTCATTTATCTTTAACCAACGCAGAGTCAAAGATGAAATAAGAGTGCCTTTTAAAAAGTACCTAAAGCTATTTAAAATAAAACAATTACCAACAACACTTTCAGTAAAAACTGAAGACAAAGCATGGGATATTTTGAATAAAGTACGTTTAAAACTAAAGCATTATTAAATGAATTACAGAAACGGAGCGAGATCCGACCCAGCAGCGGCCGCGGAGGGCCCGCGCGTCGGAATCCCGCCCTTACAGAAGCGCACGGACTTTGCTTGTGTTCAAGCCAGAGTACAAAAGCTATCCTATCAGGTACCCTCCACGCGAACAATTCTGAGAGATGCTAATTTTGGTCAACCCAGTGGAAGTTTAAAAGAAAGAACAGATGTACTAAGAGCAGCGAAAAGCCTGTACCAAGGTTTAGGCAGGCTGGCATCTTGTAAAAATCCCTCGGCCTCGAGGGGAGGCCGGAAGAGAGGGCCGTGGGGAAGCCCACCCGGGCCGCCTCGTCTCCCCGGCGACTCCTGCCTGCCCTGCTTCCCGCACACCTCCCTCGGGCCACCTCACGGGCCAGCGCTTCCCAGGGTTCCGCGCTCAGCCACAGCCGCCCCGGAACCGGAGCCCCGCAAGGCCTCCCTGCGAGCTCCGGACTGGAAGTCGGGCTGCCGCCCGGCTCTCCTGACCTCTGCGTCCTGGAAACGCTTCACTTGAACTTGTCCAAAACCGTAACCGCGCGTGGGCTCTGAGCCTGTGCAGCGCGTCGGTGAGCGGGCTACCACCCAGCCCCGCCCCGAGCCCCACCGGACGTTGCTCCTGGGACCCCGCACACCCCCGCACCGCACTACACGCCGGCTCTACCATTTTCAGCTCTTCTCATTCATTTGCGCCCGTCCTCTCGGACTCGCTCACCAACCCCCACCTCCCCGAGGAAGGGCGCCCTCGGGCCCCCTCTTTACACCCGGGGTCTTCCCGCTCCAGCCACCCTCACCTAGAACACCACATCACTACTGACGACACGACGGCGCTACAGCAGCTCAGCGAACCGCAGCCCGCCGCCAAACCTGGCCCAGCGCCTGCTTTTGCAAGGGAAGTATTCCTGGGATGCAGCCGTGCTCACTGTTTGCAGGCTGGCGGCTGCCTTCACGCGCCACCGGCCCTAAGTCCGTGGGCGCCCCTCACGTGCAGCGAGGGTTCCAGTATCCAGGCCTGGACGCCGGGGACTGGCCTCTCCCTGACTGTCCCGTCTGCCCCACTTGGCCTGGTGACTGCTTTACAGTGAAACCGCGACGCGCCCCCATCGCCCTGACCCCGCAGGTTCTCCTCCCTTCTGCGTGCCTTCCACCTGCTCCTAACAGCACCCGCTGACTCCCTGCTCCACCTCCCAACAGCCCCGGGACAGAGGCTCACGCAGGTGTGCGCCCTGAAGAGGTCAAGCACCAGTCCCCAAGCCCCATGGTGTGCCAGGGCCACTCCCGAGATTCCACCCTAACCCCTGGCCCCAGAGCTGCCCTGTCCAACTTCCCCTTCCCGTGCTCAGTGACGGGGTCTGAATCGAATAGCTCTCCAGTTCCCCGTGAGTGGACACAGGATTTTGCTGGGAAACCTTCTCAGATGTTTGCCCGGCATCGGAGATGCTCTCTGACACCTCATATTCCTACCATGGCTCCCCACTGCCTGAGGGATAAAAACCAAAAGAGTCTTCCCACCCCCTCCACTCTGTCATGCGGAAACAGGGATCAGACCAGGCAGAGGGAGATCATGGCCTCCTACCCACGGCCCATCACCTTGAGAAAGCCACCTAAACTCTCTGAGCCACAAGTGCTTTTATCTGTAGGACAAACGATACCCAAATCATAGGGCCGGCACAAGGGTTAGCGGGAACGTGTGTAAAGACCTGACATCCCCGAAGGATTTAGGGTTACCATTATCCCTGCCGCAACTGACATTCTAACCCAATATCCTTGGCCTTTGACCTTGTCACCCAGAGTGCACTGCTCTCCTCCCCAAATTCTTATCCAACAACTTCAAGATCCTAAACATTCTTCAAAAGCCAACTGCCACCCCTTCTCCCAACCCCCTGGGTGTGTCCCCGTCTCCTGAAGCCAGAATCAACTCCTGACCCGCACCCGCTCACATCTGTGGACATTTTCCGTCACCCTGAGCTGCTGGCAGGTGACCATGCTACCACGAGTCAGGGCCCCACGGATGGCAAATGCATTCTACATGTAAGGGGTTTATCATACGTGTGTTGAGCCGGATCACCAGCGTGTCCACCATCCGGGTCAAGGGGCCAGCAGAGCACTTCTCTGAGCACAAAGTGTGTTCGGAGAAAGGGTTCTGGCGGCACGATGAGAAGCCTGGACGCGCTCTCCCCTTCTGGGTGACACCCTGCACCTTAGCGGGTTAAGAGCTCCGAGCAGTCTCGCAATAGAAGTCAGCTTCGTTTCTTCACCGAGCGCTAGCAAACGTGTTCACCGACCCGTGCCTCCTACCTGAGTCCCTGTTCAGAAGCTGAACGAGCAGGCCTCCGTCAAGAGGAAGGCTGTTTCTCAGCAGATCCAGGCTCAGGGCCCTGGCTCAGGCCTCAGATCCGGAGCCTGACAAGTCACGAGCCCATGGCAGGCAGGACTCGTGCTGGCGAGCCTCCGAGACGGATGCTAATTTAAGCACAAAAGCAATTTACTGAAAGACGTTCCATAACTCACAGAACTTCTGGGAAGGCTGGAGAAGCAGGCTCAGAAAACGGTAGGAACCACCGCCGGCCACAGCCCAACCGCAGCCAACACCAAGCCTCAGGATACGCCTGTGGGAGCAACGAGGGACTGCAGGCACGCAGCAGGCGCCCCGGCAAACAGGATGTTGCAGCCACCGTCAATTCCCTGCCGCCCGGGCTCCCTGTCACTCGTCCTTGGACTCAGGCCCGAGCAGGTGCCTAGAGCTCGCGTGGGCGCCAGGCCAGGGTGCGCCTGTGCCGAGTGGCCGGGAAAAGGGACAGCCTCCAGGAGGGCTGTGTCCATGCCAGCCCCGCTGAAGCACACAGCCCGGCATCGCTGCAGAAATGAGACCGGCACACAGCCGACCAGGAGAAGGGTGAACGTTAGATGTCCAACTCCTCTTCCCAGGCCTCAATTTTCTCATCAATAAACTAATAGTAACCTACCAGTCTCCCTGGGCTGTTCTGAGGGGCCCAGCTGGAGAAGACAGGGAAAACGGTGAACGGGGCGGCTGGGCGCTCCTGCAGCTTCGAAAGGACCTCTGTCCTACTCAGCACACACCCAGCTCTCACCCTTACTCTGAGGAAAGGCTGGGGAGGCACATCCGGGTGCGCAGGGCAGGTCAGGGGTAGGGCAATGAAGGTGACCGGGGGCGCAGGGGCACGAGGATCTCTGCCACATGGGAGGACGAGCAGGTCTCCGGAGAGCTCAGGCCCCTCACTTCTCCAGGAGAAGGGCCTTGCACGCCACCAAGCCGTCCCAGGAGCCGGGCTCTGAGCACAGCCTGGATTGGCCGAACTCTGGAGGCCACTGGCCTAGACTGCAGGAGAAGGGCAGCCAGCCGACCCCAGCATAGCTGGAAGGGCTGCCTCCGGACCAAGTAACGACCTCACACTCCAGCTCCTGCATCTCTGCGTGGGACCAAGAGGACACTGAAGCTCGGCCTGAAGCCGCCGTGCTGCCCCCGGTGCCCAGCACCAGCAGGCACCGCCCGGCAACACGGCACTGGCCCTGGACCACCGGTCTAAACTCAAGCCCCAAGTGCGGGCTGCCCCCTCGTACTGAGCAGCAGCTCCGCTGGCCTCCACAGAACATGGTGAGTGAATCACAAACCACGCCAGGAACCACCAAAGAGCAATCAGCCCTTAACAGGAATAACTCAAGCTCAAAAGCTGCGTTCTGAACAAGGGGCACGTGCCACTTCTAGCCCATCCACCCAGCTGGTCATTTAGTCACGTGAAGTCTGAGGAGGTGAGCGCTTTAGACTTCCTCATCGGTTAGACAGAATGGAAATCAAACCCACTTCAATTCTCCTGAAGGTGAGGATTCCCCGGAACCACCTCCCCTAAGGCTCGGGCCTGGTACTCGCGCCCAGCTCCTCCCGGACTCGGCCTGGCGGAGCTGTACTTTCACCAGCGCCTCTGGGCTTTTAAGCCCATTAGCAGAACCACTGCTAGTCAAAGAGAATGCACCATAACCCACCAATGGCTACTTTGCCAGAAAAAGAAAAGCTGCAATTTTTACATAATTTTATACCAACCCAGCCAGAAATGGCGTTTGAGACTCCACAGAAACCTGTGCACGACTTTCTTTCCTGTCGACAGCCAGGGCATTCAGCACAGAGTCCTTCCACGAGCAAAGGTAAAAATCAGCTGAATACTGCATCCTACTATGTTATGGATAACGTGCCCCCAGGACAGAAGCGCTGGGCCATTTGGCGTGGTGTGTTGACGAGAAGCCCAGGCTGAAACAGCAGGTGTGCTGCAGGTCCCGCAGAGCTGGCAGGCCTGGCGAGGAGGTGGGGGGATGCCTGCAGACAAGATGGGGGTGTCACAGACAGCAGGAGGGACCCACGGGGGCTGAAACGGGGCAGCAAGAAGAGCGAGGCTTCCATAGCAGGTGAGTGCATCAGGGAGGGAGAGCGTCTCAGCACAGGCTGGTGGGAGGTACCGTCTGGAAAGCAGCGATTCCAAACACACGCGGGGCTGCCGTGCACGATGGCTGCACAAAGATGCTGGTGGAATCCTGAGCCCTAGGAGTGTGACAGACCCGCCTGACACCCTCCTACAGCGACATCCCCACACTCCATTCCACTCCAGAGGCCAACCGACCACCAGGCTCCAAAGGTGAACTCTCACCAGGAGTTTCATCAACTGACACCAGCCCAGAGAAGGCCATGACTGTGAGCCCCAAGCGGACCACGAAGGCAACGAGGCCCAGTAAAGACACCTGCTCACTGTGGACTCTACAACATCCACGGCCCCAGCCCCAAGTCCAGGGCCAAGCAGGCTCCCGACAGCCTCACAGGACTCACCGGGGGACTGCTGCTGGGCAGGGAGGGGGGCTGCCACAGGGGAGCAGGGCCACACGCTGCAGGAGAGCAGCTAAAAATGTTTGGAGAAAACGACATCTACCCAGAGAGCTGACTTACAACAAGGGGCCAGAAGAGAAGATGCACGTGGGAGGCAGGCTGAGGCAGACAGCCAGCAGCAGAGCCTGGGAGGCAGGGGACGAGGCCCAGGGGCCGCAGAAAGAAGCGTGGGGGAGACGCACAGCCTCCACGGGGTCAGTTTCGTGTCTGGCTTTGTCCCTGAGAAGCCCCAGGGCTTCAAACAAGGGGGAAATCCACCAGGTTTGCCTTTTCAAAGGCTCCCTCTGGCAGCTGTGTAACGAATAGGTGGGAACAGAGGGTGGGAGTCGTGAAGGAGACCGTGGAAACGGTCCACCGAGGCATAAGGATGAGCTCAACCAGTGTGAGGCAGAAGGGAGACTAAATAATGAGCCATAAATAAATAATAATAAATAAATGTTTAATAAATACCCGAGTGCCCCTTACGCATGAGCCACCAGGCTCAGGTGCCTGAAACTGTAACGAGACAACCGTGGTCTACTGGGGGTGGAAAATCACCCACAAAAAGCAAATCACACTGAACCATCTTTGCAACTTTCCTATAGGTCCAAAATTATTCCAAAGTAGAAGTTTGTCTTAGAAACTCAAAGGAGATATGGCAGAATGATTTGAAATATTTACCTGCATTTTCTAAGTTTTCCACAGTAAACCTGAATCCCTTTCACAAGGATAAAAAACTGTGTTAAAATTCAGTGTAATATAAAACACAGGTGATGATAGCAAATGTTCTACATTTAGCACTGTCTCAAGCTCACGCGTGCAAAACAAAGGGCTGTTGATACTCTTCTGCATAAAATAAAAACTCGGAGGTCTGGAATTTTTTTGACTTTTAAAAAAAGAAAGGGTGGAGTAAAACAAAGACACACGAAGGAAATCGCGTCTCCTTCTCTCCCATCCATCACAAGTCCTTGCAGCCCCCCAACAACCTGGGGCCCTCCCTTCCTGCCTGACCTGGTCTGACCAGGACCCCCAACTCACTCTACTTTTACAGCTCCTCAAACGCAGAGATGTCGCTCTTGCCTCAAGGCCTTTGCACCTGCCGCTCGCTCTTCTTGAAATGCCTCCCTTCACGCTCTGGCGCGGCGGCCTCTGTGCCCTAACTCACAACCCTGCTCGAACATCACCGTCCCACAGAAATCTTCCTAAAGCAGTCCGTCTCCTCTATCCGTTCTTTCCTGTTCTTTCCTTTACAGCACTTATGGCACATGAGATCACACTAGATTTCTTTTATTTGCCATGCGTCACCTTCACTAGAAAGTAAGCTCCGATATAGTAGCAAATGTTACGTGACAGCTCTGGCCAATGAGTAAGAAGTCTGCCGAGAGGTCTTGTTTTGATTAAAAAAAAAAAAAGAAAAATTCTTCTGTGGCTGGCACCATCTCCTCCCCTTTCCTCCTTCCCTGACACTGCAGATGTGATGCCTGGAGCTGTGGCAGTCATCTGGTGAACAGGAGGCAAAAGCAAGAGACTGGAGAGCCTCTGGCGCTGACGCCGTGAGCCACTACCACACCAGTGCTGTCTGTTGCTAGACTTCTACTTGTGCAAGGAAAAGAAAGCCCTGCTTGCTTCAAGCCAGTGTTCTGAGGATTTCCTGTCTTCTTCAACTTGAGGTTGTCCTAACTGACTTTTGCTATATGCTAGCACTCAGAATGCATCATAGGTGCTCAGTAAATACCTGTTGAATAAATGAGCTAATTATCCGAATCATTCAATTATACCTGATGTGATGACTCAGAAGGAGAACTCCAGGATTAACGAGAGCCCACAGCTGGGGTTTGATGACCTGAGGCTTCCTGGAAGAGGTGCCTACACAAAAAGGCAAGTTGGAGTTTTCTGGGGGCAGGGTGAAGGAGAGGAGTGCCCCTGGCAGGCAGGTCTGCACGTGCTAAGGCCCTGGTGCTAGAGGGAGCACAGGGCGTCTGTGAACTGAAGGAGGCAACAGCCACAGGAGGGAGAGGACCCACGTCTGAGAGGAGCCCGCTGTGGCAGCTGCCGGAGCGGTGAGCGCCACCGTAGGGGCAGGAGGGCACATGGTAGCACCGACGACCCCGAGAACATCACGGGCGGAGAAGGGGATGCTGGGTCTGGGACGCGTGGCCACACGCGTGAAGACAGGGTTATGATGTCTGCACAGGTTCTGCGGCTCAATAACAGAATCTGCTCCAGCTAATAGCATGCCGTGCTGGTTTCCAAGCCAGAAAGAGGAGGGAAAAGTTTTACAAGCCAACCATCCATTACTCCTAAGCACCACATTTACAGTTGCATAAAATAGGGGCTGTCCTGGAACCAGCAATCCTGAAGCGGCCAACTGGAGGCCACGGGACCACCCTGCGGCAGAGGCCTCGGGAGCCCCATCGGAGGACAGGGAGGAAGCCAACCGTCAAAAGCCCAGCAAACCAGTTTCCAATGTGCCAAACCCACATGTTTGGGAGTTTAGAACTAGCCCACAGGGTCCTGCGGAGGCTGCAACAAGCCAGCTCTTTGACTGCTTCCCGCGAGCAGCAGGGAGCAAGCTTACATGGGGCGAAACCACGTTCCTTAGCTGAGTCCCCGAGCTGCAGGGACAACCGGGCCCACGGCTTTCTGGGGGACAGCACCACGGCCGCATTTAGGACACAGATTAAACAGCCAGGCTCCCCATTTCCCGCTCTCATGAAGCACACTCCCTGTGCCCCCCCAGCCCGGCGGCCTGGCAGGCCCAGCTCCCTGCATCATCACCGTGGCAGCTACCTAAAGCCGCAAAGTGGCAAGCCGACATTAACTGGTGGCAGGAAAAAGAATCGATTTTTCATGGCTATTTGGAGACCTCTGCAAAAGTGAAGTGAATTCCGTTTCATCTCTCTTTTAACATGAATGGTGTTTAATGTTCTGAATTAAGCGGTTGGCGCCAGGGGCCAAGTTCCCACTATACCAAAGGCAAGAAACCCAGAAACAAACCGTCTTCTTTCTCCTTAGCCTGTAGTTTTCCAGGCCGGCCACGCCTGTCTAAAACCTGTCCTTCCAGAACCGTCTTCACAGTCCTGCTCCTTTGCACTTTTACCCATCTCTAGTATCGGTATCCTAGGCAATGAAAAATGACCAGAAAGGGGCTAAAAAAAGAAATCGTCTGCTTTCTTACAAGTAGTGTACAAACAAGGTGCCCAGATGTTTGCTACTGTCATCTCCCCAAGGTCAACGGCATGTGGCCCACAGCTGAGCTCAGGCCTCCCCCACGGCGGCCCCATCTCAGGCATCTCCGTGTTGCCATCAGCTGCGTGTGTGAAGTGCAAGCTCGCTGGCATCACGAGCACTGATCAAGGGAAGGGGAGCAACCTATCTGCGGCTCCTCCTGACATCAACAAAGTCATCGTGAAATGAAAACTAGTTTTACAATCACCCTGCTGAACAGAGAGTAAGAAAAAAGCATCAGAGAATAAGAAAAAAGCATCAGAGAAGCACCTTTGTCTTCATTCCTCAACATCAGCCCATATAATAAGGATCAGGTGCGAGGGATTATCCTCATTAGGAGAAAAACGTGTGTCAAACCCCTAGAAGACAAAATACTTCACACCCATCACCTCTTAATAAACCTGGCAAAGAGAGGGGGGAGAAGAAAGTGGATGGGATTGACCCCCGGCAGGCGTACAAGTCAAGAAGGAAAATGATGGGGAGAAGCAAGGCCAGCGGCCGAGACCCGGCTCCCACTGCCACTAGGCCAGGGCCTCCCCAGCGGAATTTCACCAGGTCACATTCAACAAAGGGCAGCTGTAAGTATGCCTCAGTTCATTATGCCCTAACAACCAAGAAGGGTTCAATTGGTTGAAATGATTTTGCCAAACAAAATACGGGCACTGCCATCTGGTGTATCAAACTTAGAATGGATCCAGAAGTTGTGCAAAAACATCACTTCACGTCTACACGAAAACCTGCAAATGGATGTTTACGGGAGCTGTATCCACAATGGCTAAAACGTGGAAGCAATCAACATGCCCTTCACTAGGTGAATAGCTAAATAAACTGCGGCACATCCAGACAATGGAGTATTAATTCATTGCTAAAAAGAACTGAGGTATCAAGTCACGAAAAGACACGGAAGAAACTTAAATGCATATTTTACTAAAAGAAAAAAGCCAATCTGAAAAGGCTATGTACTCTATGATTCCAATTATATGGAGACAGTAAAAAAAAAAAAAAAAAAAAAAAAATCAGTGGTTACCAGGGTTGGGGGGAGCGAGGGATGAGTAAGTAGAGCACAGAGGATTTTCAGGGTAGTAAAACTATTCTGTAGGATATGGCGGTGGTGGAGGCACGACATTATACATTTGTCAAAACCCACGGACAGTACACCATCAAGAGTGAACCCTGATGTAAACAACGAACAAAGGTTTACCTCCTTCTGGTAGGGGATGTTGGCAGTGGGGAGGGGCACACGTGGGGGGCGGGCAGGAGATATATGGGAACTCTGTGTAACTCTGCTGTGAACCTAAAACTGCTGTTCTAACTTTGCTGTGAACCTAAAACTGCTCTAAAAAATAAAGTTTACTAATTAAAAAAAGAACCATTCCAAAGCCTTCTGTTACGGCCCTGACATGGAAGGGAAATGATTCTCGTTTGCTGCTAAATTTTGGTGAACCCAGCTACACGCACACACAAAGGGAGAAGAAATTCTGCGTAACAGTGTCACAACTAGGCTTCCAAGTTAAAAACTGCTTCTACAGGGATCCCATAAATACTGTGCTCTGCCCATTCTGAGCTTACACACAGACTTGCAGGACATGGCATCTGTGAGCACCTTCCTGATTAACGACGCTCTGGTCCTGAAGAATACCCATCACAACAAGGGCAGGGGAGTCAGGGCCAAGGTGGAGAACGGCCACCGCACGTGCATCTTGTTGAAGCGCTCAGCGTTCACCAGTCACCTAAACAACGCGCTCCGAGCAGCACATTATAAAACAGCCGTGAAAATGCCTGCCCATCAGAGCTTCCATGTTAGAGGGACATCTAAGGAAATTCTTTCACCGGTCTTTAAAACAACCATTTCTAGCTAAAAACAGGCACTGTCTCCATTTAAAAACTATACTTAAAACTCAGTTTTCCTTTCCAAACTTTTCATTTTTGTTCATGTTATCAAACTAAGGTATGAGCCATGCAGGAGGGTTTAACTGCTTTTCTATTCTGAAGCTCAAAGGCTGTTTTGAATCTGTGCAACTACACAGGAATTAGGCAGCAGCCAGAACACAAACCCGTATATGTCTGTGTGGGTAAAAGAAACAGATCCCACACAGAGACAAGTGCATCAAACTTACATGTGTACAGTTTAACAAAATGCTCCAGAAATCTCTTGGAACTTCAAGCATTTCTGAAAAATATTTCCAGGTACAACACCAAGGTGGTAACTAGAGCTCCCATATCCATTCCAACAGCTTACAGATAAAATATCTCTGGATCTTGCCAAAAACTGGTGCATGACACCAGAACATGCCACAACACTCTACAGAAAGACCCATAAAGGTCTTCTCTTAGAAGTTTCTTAGTAACTATCACTTATTTCTTCAAAAGAAGAAAAAAGCTCCCCTACTAACCACGGCGCTGCAGACCAGAGTCAAATCTACAAAGACTCTCCGTGAAACGAGACACCGGCGTCAAAGCAAGCTCCGACCTGAGTGTGCGTCCTCGGGGTGCACGGTGGAGCCCACGCACCTGAAACCACAGGTGAAACGCTGTACACCGCCCCGGCTAATTAATTTCAAGGAAGAAAAGTTTTACACCAAAATGAGCATGAAACAGGAAAAGCACAAGTTTGTTAATAGGTTTCCCACTTGCCGGGCTCCCAGGCCCCGGAAGCACCAGTCACTGCCCGCTCTGCCCCCCGCCCTTTGGTGGAGGGGAACTTTGGTGAAAGACGGGAGAAGCCCCGCTGTTTGCGCAGCTTACACCGCCTACTCCTCTTCCGGAAATGCACAGGGAACGTCTGAGTACTCTGTGACGGAAGAACTCTTCTTTAACAGCAAATGTGTCACCAGCCAGAAGACCGATGCACCAACGATGACAGGAAGCAGGTTACAGAAATGAATGCAGCCCAGACCTCCAACAAGGAGCCCACAATCAGAAGCAGGATGAGAACTCTGCATCCTCAGCCATCGCAGCAGGATTTGGAAAAGCAGCCAAGAAACCTTAATTCGGCAGAACAGCCCCTCCTACATCAAACCGCCGGGGCCTCTGAGCACAGCGACCAGCCAGTACGGGAGGCGGGGGGGGGGGGGGGGGGGGGCGCGGGGGGGTACATGAAGCGCCAGCTGGGGCTGCAGCCACGCCTGCCTCCGGAGGAGCGCGCGCATCACAGGTCACCTCGTCCCGGCCCAGCCTGCTGTCCGGTCCTCTGGGCCCAACGCGGTCCTACGGAGTCTGGCCAGCTCGCACCCCCGCCGGCGCCGCCGGGTCCCCGCAAAGAGGGAAGGGAGGCGGCCTGAGGCCTCGGAGCTCCGGCACCGCCGGAGTCTCGGCCGCAGCTGACCCTGTGCGGCCTCCCGCGCCCGGGTCCCGTTCCCATGGCCCCAGGCGCCCCCGACCCCCTGCGGGCACCTGAGGTGTGAGCGGCGCCCCCAGCGGGGCGGTCTGGGGGAGGAAGAGAGCCCCCGGGGGTGTGAGGCCCCACGGAACCGGCCTCCAGGGCAGCGTGTGCCGACACCGGGCCGCGGCCGCCCCAGGAGGCGCACACGCCCCCGAACCTGCGGCTGAAAGCCCCAGCGCAGCTCCCCGCGCGCCAAGCCGCCGGGCCTGGGCCTGCTGGTTGAATCCCGAGGGCGCGCCCCGGCTCATTTACGCTTAGACGCCCCTCGGGGTTCCAGACAGCACGCGGAGAGCGGCCGAGTCCACGGCGCGGGGAACCCAGAGTCCCGTGGGCGCCTCGCGCCCCCCGCACAGAGCCCGGCCCCGCGGCGCAGGGTCCGCATCCGCCACCGCAGGGCCCGGCCAGCAGGCTGACACCCGAGCCCCCGCCTCCCCCAATCTCAGAGCGTCCCCGTGTCACCCCTGGCATCCTGAACTTCAGTGAGGACCGAGAATGATCTACCGTGAAGAAAAAACGATGAAACATGCCACGCTTCCCCTCACTTTTAACTCCCCCTGTTAAAACTGCCCGTGTGACCATCACTGACCGAAATACCTGTCTGGCGATCAGATGGGGCGGGTGCCGAGCCCACCCTGCCCACAGCACCGCCTCACAGCCTGCGAGCGTTCCCGCACTCGAGGCACCGACTCAGTCCGGAGCTGCTCGCTGACGGCCGGCCGCGGCGCGGGAGACGGCGGCAGGCTGGTGCTCACAACGCAGCGACAGGTCTTGAAACTGCCGCGTCTCGGGAAGCGTCAGCGTCAGTACGTCACGGCAGAAAACCACCTCACCCTTTATCCACCTCTACAGCTGGGCACAGTTTAGCTTTCTTAGAGAATCAGTAACGTGGAGAACAGGTGGGAAGATTTGAGAGAAACGCCTTCTTCAATTTGGCAGGGCAGCCAAAGCCACGAGACGCCCGCTGCGGAGCAGGACGGGAGGGGACGGGCCCCTGGCCGCGGTCGCCGCAGAGCTGGAGGAGAGCACACTTCCGGGACGCGCAGGGTCGCTGGCGAAGTGAAAAGCTCTCACACTTCTCTCTCTGACAGCAAGATGTGATTCAGAATCCTCCGCACCCCAGAAGAGCCCTGGAGGATCAAAGTAGCACAGGCGTGTCTGCAGTCAAGCCACGAGAAAGAAGTCCCGGTTAATAAAGATTTCCACCTGTGGACGCATGGAACGCTACGTTAAAGACGTGTGCTTTCTGTGTCGGTGACATAATTAGCTTACCGGGGGACTCACTATAATGCTGTCTCCAGGTTCAATACCCCACTCCCTGTTTGCACTGATTCATACACACAGTGAATACAGTTAGATCCAGATTCCATAACAGGCCCCACTGAAATCCTCAGAGAGGGCTCCGGCGAATGGCCAGGAAGGCATCCCCACACCTGGAATGCGAATCAACCGTGGCTTTCGGGGAGACCCAAAGAAACGTCCCTGCCTGAAGCAAGGGGGCTGCCAGGATCCACTGGCCCAGATGCAACCCGTTCCTCCCCTCGCAGCCTCTTCAGTAGTTCCCTGGGTGTATTCTGCAAATTCAGCAAGGTGCTCAAGGGCAAGAAGCGCTGAGAGTGAAGAGTAGGGACACCTGTGGGTGAAGAGCTTGGGTACCTGAGCACCTGACAATGATCAGGGGTTGATGGGATGCAGGGCACTTTTAAACGGTTGGAAGAAGTCCAAAGAAAAACACTTCATGACATGTGTTACGAAATGTGATACGAATTTCGTACATGTGATACGAAATTCAAATTTCAGAGTCTATAAATACAGTTTCACTAAAATGTAGCCAGGCTCATCCTGTAATGTCGACGGCAGTTCTCGTGAGTAGAGCTGACCCTTGAAAAACACAGGTTTGAACCATCAGAGTCCACTTATGCACGGATTATTTTCCAACAGTAAATGCTATAGGACTACACGACCCTCGGTTGGTTGAATCCGCAGACACAGAACCACAAATACGGAGGGCTGACCGTAAGTTATACCCAGATTTTCAACTGGGTGCAGGGGGAAGGGGGCTTGGGGCCCCTAACCCCGATGTTGTTCAAGGGTCAGCTGTAGTTGTGACGAGACCACACAGCCTGCAAAGCCAGAACTATTTACCATCCAGTCCGTTTTAGGAAAAGTTTGCCACCTCCTAACCTCAATGCACGTAAGTGATTATCAGCCTGTCCCAGGTTTGGTGGTGCTGGATCCTTCTCTCCCACCTGCTAACGAACAAATCACAAGACCACGCTGATTCCCACGTGCTCACCCGCTTGTCTTTGACACCGCAACCTCAAGCAAGATGTGGTTACCAAAGTCTTCTGGAATTTCTTACGTACTGGCTTAGAAAGACCAGCCACTAGTCTGCAGGAGTGCTAAGCCCGGCCACCACTAAGGACCACAGGATTAGGTCCCCTTTATCCCTAATAAAGAGTCAGCTGCACGCTGTTTCTGCGGTAAACGATTCTTAGGTGAGAAGCACGGTGTGATTGATGACTTGTATCCCAAAATGGAAGAGCCTTGTGTTCCAGATACGCTCCGGCGGCCGGGAACGAGCCAGCCTTGACGGCACAAGGCTCCTGGAGGGACAGACGCCATCCCCACCACAAGGCCAAGCAGCCACTGACATGTGCGCCGCTTCTGAACCATTAACCCAAGGCAAGAAATTTTATGTTCTGAATTAGCTACATTATGCCCAAAACCTATCAGTGGCTTGATAACTTGAACATATAATTCTATACCTTTTACTCTTCAAACAATAATTCAGTCTAATCCTGTGGCTGAAGCCAAGATTTCCAGACCAAAAGTGCACTTTCCATTTGATTAAATACTAATAAATGCAAGAGTAAAATACCAGTCTTTTATCTTACAGTAAATTCTTCAAAACCCCATATACTCTAAGAATTAATTATCTCTCTGGAGAAGGGGACAGGTTCTTCCCCTCAAAGACAGTTTAGTCGTCTCAAAATCTTAATTACAACATTTAAAACACAATTTATAGCAGTCCAGGGCTTACAGAAAGATGACATCATAGTGACCTGTCAGTCAGCACGGCCTCAGGTGGAACATCGGACACTCAGTAACAGGATAAAAAGAACCGGGCAGGATCTCCCTGCAGAACAGACCACGCGCCAAGCCATGATCCTCAGCAAAGCACGCAAGCTGACATGATACACGCTTGGCCTTTTTTCCATGTGTGTTTGGTACTTTAAAATTTAGAAGATATCTTTACATATTTCATCCGTTAAGAAGTAAACAGAGTGGAACGCTTTCAAAAGGAAGATGGTAGATTTCCCAGAGTAGGGGGTTTTCTTTGTTTTCTAGTGTTATAAACAAAGTATGGAGCCAGGGCACTGACACCAGTGTCTCTGGTGCGTAAGCCACGCCCAGGGGTGGCGCCCAGGGGCTGCCCCAGGTCACGCCACGTGGCCGCGGTGGTCTCCAGCCTGATGACTTGGCACAGGAAACCTGCTGCAACCACAGAGGTGGAGTGGCCCCCCTCCAATGGGGTGCTCGGGGCTGAAGTCATAAGGCAGGCGGGAAAGGTGGAAACGTGCGAGAGTCGCGCTCCACCTGCTACAGCATCCTCCTAACAGGGTCCCATCCTCACTGCAGGTGACAGAAACAATGCATCCTGTTAGGAAGCTGCAGAAAACCTTTGTGGGAAACCTGAAGGGAGATCCCACTCAGCGTCAGTCCCCGGCTGCGGCGCTTCAGTTAGATTGGGGAACACGCCTTCCCCAGGGGACCGGGGACAGAGCTGGGCCTGCAGAGAGCAAAGCAGAGCCGGCAACCTCTCCGGCCCCGTCTCCTCCTCTGTGATGGGGACACCGTGCGGACTGACGAGACAGTCGGGGCTACCCGAGGGTCAGGCAGCGCTACTCACGGCCCCTTGGGAAGTCAACCCCAGGCTGCCAGCCTGCGGGGCGGCCAGACCACCTCCGTCCGTGTGCTCGTGCCGGCGCCTGCCGTCCCCGTCTCTCTCATGTGAACTGAAGAGCGACGTGGTGACCAGGCACTTAGCAGCCAAAAGATACAACGAGGTGGAGAAAGGTGTGGGAGCAGCCGGGGGTCGTCACAAGGCAAGGCAGCAGTGTCACTGGGCGGCGGGCGGCCGCTGGACCGACAGCTGGGCAAGGTCACGACAAGAGCCTGAGAACCCTTTCTGAGGCTGGGCGTCTGGCTTTGCAGGGTCCCACGTACCTAACAACGCCCGCCCGCAACAGAGAAATAACGGAAGGAGCCCACACACACCTACCAAAGCGGCGCCAAGGACACCCAAAGACACGCTCAGGAGGCCTCCGTGGCCCAGGAGCCAGGAGAGGCAGAGACAGGGAAGCGTCCCGGGGCGGCACTGCCCGTTAAGGCGAAGCAGGCACAAGGGTGGTGCGGGAGCGAGCCTCTCCCCTCGTGAACCTTAAGTGGGAGGAGGTGTGGGGGTCATACCAGAAAGGCGACCAGCGAACGAGCACCAGCTGCAGTCCTGCTGCTAACCCCACTCGGGGTTCAACTGTCAAAGGTTCCAACCCCCATACGCTCCAATAGCTGCTGTCTATACTTGATGCTTTGTAAATCCTCAAAGGTCCCCATTGTCGCGGATGGCCTACTTCCGTCTTTGCTAGGGGTGTATATCATTTTAGGGACCCATCAAAATAAGAGTGAAAATCTGGTTGAGTTTCCAAAAGGGACGAAAGTGAGTAAGTGCCAAGGAAGTCACTGCTTCACCCTCATTACAATCCAGGAGCACGGCCGGGGCCACAGGAATAGAGTCTGTCCCTGACTACCGTCACTCATGAATGAAAAGAAAAGGAAAGGCAAGAAGACAGACCCATCAAGGAACACCTGCTTTGCTCTGCTCACTTACGACGGATTTCTCGGTAGTGGGACGTTCAAGCTTCTATTTGGAAGACAAACGTATCTGTCGTTTAGCGGCCCCTCCGGTCAGCACAGGCGACTCTGCTTCACAGAGAAAGGTCCTGCAGGATACACCCGCTTTCACCCACTCTCACACTGAACTTTTCACCCTTTGATGTCGAACTGCTCACACAATGATTCAAGATGTCAAGGTCTCGAACTTTTGGCTTAAATGCTGGCCAGGCTGGAGGGTACACGTCGCCGAGCCAGATCCAGAACCTGCACACACAGTCCGTCCTGCTCTCTCACCCACAAATGAAGCCCTGTCTGGGGAGCTGTACCTGTTACTAAAGCACCAACTTCCCTTTTACCAGCCAGCTTAAGGACTCGCGTTCACACAGAGCTGTACGGTAACAAGAGTGCGCTCCCACCCGCGCCGCAGGCCGCCTGCGCGGCTCATCCAAAGAGGCATATGTGGTCCTCTTGGAGACGCCTCCTCAGCCTCCGCTCCGGGGCCAACAACAGCAGTGCGGTCACCAGCAGGCATTCAAGCTCCCATCCTTTCCCCTCTGCAATACACATCTCACCCACGTGGAACCATCTCCTGGCTGTACTGTGAGCTCTCAGCGCCCACGGGGGACATCGGGACCCCCATGACCCCTCCATCCTGGGCTCCAACGCGTGGCTGAGGCAGCAGTGTGGGCTTCGCGTTCACCCTGCACACGTATCTTCCCAGAAAGGATGACGGGCCATAGCACAGCCAAGTCTCTGAACCCCCTTTATCCCTCTGGCCCTGAGTTATCCCCCCTCCCCATCTCCCAGCAAAGATCCAACCCCGTCTGTCCCTGGGCCGGGCAGTGTCAGTGGGCTGGGGACAGGTTAGGGTCAGATGGCACCCCAGTAACTGACCCGGCTCAGGAAATTCCGGGCCGCACAGGACAGGGGCAAGACGAGGCTGTCTCTGGCTACTGGGCTCTGCTCACTGTAGGCAAAAGAGGATGAAGGCGTGGGATCAAACTAGGTTCAAATGAAATTCAATGTTTAATATAGAAAAATCATTTGTGCTCAAGTTGACTGATTTCAGACACTTGTCATACACATGGAGAAGATACACATAAAATCCACATTTACACACGGAATCTATGTTTCAATAAAAACAAAGACCAACTCATAACCAATTTGGGCCTCTCACTGTTGTGGCCTCTCCCGTTGCGGAGCACAGGCTCCGGACGCGCAGGCTCAGCGGCCACGGCTCACGGGCCCAGCCGCTCCGCGGCATGTGGGATCTTCCCGGACCGGGGCACGAACCCGTGTCCCCTGCATCGGCAGGCGGGCTCTCAACCACTGCGCCACCAGGGAAGCCCCCATAACCAATTTATCTACAAATGACACAGTGACTAAGTATTGTGCAAATATTTTTCCTTGGAAATAGGGATTATTACAAAATCATATGTAAGCTATACCCAATCTTTGTTCAAATAATTGATTGATGTAATCATCTCTCTCTCTCATATGTTCCCACTACCATGAGGAAAATCTCTACAGTATATTTCAAAAACTAGCAGAAATGTAAAACTTCGTGCTACAGAACTTAGCTGATACATTTTATCTAAATTACAACAGATTGAATTCTTCAGATAGTATTCACAGATGAAAAGCTTATCGATCTGCCACGTTAATTTCAAGGGTAACTTGAATTAGAAGAAAAATCCAGGCTGTAACAGAATAAAAAACGCTCTGATAATTAACGACTCCTTTAAATGCTAAGTACCTTATCTATTAGCACGCAAACTAACATTTAATGAAGACTTTTTAAAGATACTGCCATTTTCTCCCTTTCTAGAAGACTATTCACAAGATTTGGAACACACTGACTGCAAAGAGGACACAAGGTAAGAGCCGGTGGAGCTGGGAAGTTCCCCGTCCAGAAGAAGACGACACACAAACTTATTCGCTGGGGTGATGACAAGCATCCTGGTGGAAACACTGATTGTCACCTTCCCTTGTTTTATGACATCCTTTACAAGGTCATTTTATTTCTCATTTTTTTTCCTATACGGAACACCAAGGCTGGGAGAGTTTCTGGAATTGCTTTTGTGGTCCCCGAAGGTCTGACGAAGAGCCCACCTGAAGACCCACCTCCCTCACCCACAGGGACAGCAGTGCTCTGGGTGGTGCCTGCCCTCCCTCCTGCCCAGGGATGGTGTCCAAGCTGTCCTGGAGATGGTGTCCAGGAGACCTGGGTGGCACGCTGAGCCTGTGACCAGGTGTGATAGACACAGTATCCCAAATGTTCCTTCTGTTTAAAAGTTATCAAATGTACTTCTCTTTATTGTGGTAAAGTACACATATTTAGCATTTTATGTGTGTAAGTGTACAATTCAGCGCCATCAAACACATTCACAGTATCTGTGTGACCATCACCACTACGGACGCGAAACCTTCTTATCACTTGCAGCAGAAACTCTGCACCCGCTCAACACCACGTCCCCTCTCCTCTCCCCCAGCCCCTGGAAACCACCACACTTTCACCTCTGTGAACTTGGCTACGGTAGGCGTCTCACACAGGCGCAATCACACAGTACTTGTCCCCTTGTATCTGGCTTGTTTCACTGAGCGTAACGTCTAAAACATTCAGCCATGCTGCACCCTGTGCCATGACCTTCCTTCCTTTTTAGGGCTGCGTAACATTCCATTGCATAGATGGACCATATCCTGAGGTTTATCTGTTCATTCCTCGATGGACATCTGGGTCGTTTCCAATGTGTGACTATGCTGAATGATGCTGCTATGAACACCGGTGTACAAATAACAGTTCGAGTCCTTGCTTTCAGTTCTTTTGGGTCTATGCCTAGGAGTGGAACTGCTGGATCACATGGTAATTCTATGTTTAACTTGGTGAGGAGCCGCCATACTGTTTTCCACAGCGGCTGCCCCAGTACAATCCCACCAACAATGAATGCACAGGGTTCCGATTCCTCCACATTCTCGCCAATGCTTGTTATAAAAGTTATCAAACATACTTCTTCCATGTAGGACACTGAGAAGTGCACAGACTATAATTCAACTTCTTTTCTTTTCGCGTCACTGACCCACAACTCAATCTAATAACAGGACGAGTCGTTTCCTGGCCACTCCTGCATTCCCTGTGTGCCAGGCTCTCCGTATGCTGCTTCTCTCATCTTTACAAGAGCCCTGTGAATTAGGCGCATGCATTTCTCTGATGAAAAACACAAGGCTAAAGCCATGAAAGGGACTTTTCCCGAGCCCCATGGAACAGGTAACGGATGGGGCTGTCTGACTAGAGTGCTGAACTGCGTGAGATTCGTTTAGATACGAGTTTATGAATTATGGATTCAATTAACATGTAACAGAAAAAATAAAATGAATATGTATCAAACACTTGTCTTCACTGGAATTCCTTAGGACAAGGCGGACGCAGGTGTTTACACTAGAACTAAGTTGATACAAAGAAAACATTAATAAGCATCGCTACAGGCAACCCATAAACCTGTGAAACTGTGACAACTGAGCAAATGACAGCTCCAGTGAATGGAGTTTGGGGGTGGCTGCCGACACCTGGCTGCCCTCATTCTGGAGGTCTGTCAGGCAGAATGGAGGCCTTGTTCCTTCCTGCCACCCCCGAGGCCCTGGCACTCTGTCTCTGCAGAGCAGACACTCAAGTAAATCAAATTTGCTGCCCTCTCTCACCAGCCACACGCCCAGGTCAGAGCCCACTTTAAATCCCTGACCTGACAACAGCCAAACCCAAATGCCACAAAGAGAGGCAGCCCTGGGGAGGAATTCACCCCACGAACCCGATCATTCTGGGGCAGCCATTCGCAGGGCCTGGGGGATGCGGACGCTGACCCGGCAGGAGGGGGCAGGCCCGGGTGCTGCTTGAACCAGTTCCCGCGTGGTGCCAATGCTGCAGGCAGCTCTAGAACCGTGCAAACGGTGTCTAGTCCCATCTCTGGGGGCACCGAGCCTCCCGCTAACCACGTCTGCTGCTCTTTGTTCACACTGAGCCCCAAATATCTCTGGAGAAGGTCTCCATCTCGCTTTCAAAAACAGCCAGGTGCACGTGTTTTCTTAGAATAGTCAAGTCAGAACCTAAGTGATGCTTACCAGCAATTAATTTGGATCCCGTCATTGCTCTGGCCACTAAGAAGCTCACTGCTTAAAATCCGGCCCGTTTTGAGCTATTTTATAGAAAAGCTGTACCACTTGTTCGGAATACCAGCTTTATTTATTTCCCTGCCCTTATTTCCTGTGCCTAATGCCTTCATCTATATCTTACATGTTTTTCATTTTTAAAATTATGTATATGTCTGTAAACCTCCTCAAATTATTCCCTGGCTCATATGAGATACAGATCAATAAAATGACTAAACTAACTGAAATAACCAGCAAGTCTATGATTCATGACAGAGCTTGAGATCTGTTGGCCATGTTTCCAATATACCCACTATTTCACCCATTCTCACACATCAACTCCAGTGTCCTCCCCAACATACATGGCACCCGCCATATTTTCAGCAGCTCAGATGATTCTCCACAGGGCACCTCCAGGCCCTCACGTGGCCACCAGCACCAGCGTCCTGCAGCGCCCTCAGGGCTGCCCTGGCTGCCCCACAGAGATGCAGTAGGCTCCAGCACCCCACACCCCCCAGTTTCCACAGCCACCCTGTGCCCGGCAGAGGGTTCCGGATGCGAGAGGCACCGGGGAGGTGCCCCTGCCCCGGGAGCCAGCACCCACCAACTCACGCTACTGAGACGGGCACCGCGGAGAATGACACAGAATTTGTACCACCTCTTCCAATGTATCACCCATCCTCACACTTCAGTTTTAGCGTTTTCCCTAAGATGTGTAGTTTCCCACGAGGCCACATTTTTGACAACTGTATTATATTTTAGTGTCTACGAAATATCCAAAAAATATTCACCAAGGAATCACTTCCGTGGCACATGACACCCGGACTTCCTCTTCTGGGCTGACCCCACTTGGCAGCCCTGGTTTGGTCACCTGTGGTCTTCCAAGGAGATGGAAAAGGGGTCTCCCTGGGCAGAACCACTGAGGGCAGCTGCCTGGGCTGCCTCCCGGCCACACCGGGGCGTGCGTGTGGGGGAGCCCTCTGCGTGCACCGGGGGGCCTGCACGGGCTCTAGCTCCCTTCCAGCCCTGCACCCAAGGGTGCTGTCCACACACACTCCCCCCCGGGAACGGCACCCAGTCTGGGGTGCACAGACCCTCTGCTCCTCTTCCTCTCAACTGCTGCTCTGCAATCACTTTTTAGTGTCACACTTTTATCAAAAGCTGGTAGACAGAAAAAGCTCTTTTTCTATATAAAAAAATTTTAAGTATACACGTATAGATATCAATGAACCAAGCAGACTTTACATCCCAGAATCATACATAACTGAGGAAAAGCCAAACAGATAAGAATTAGAGAAACAGACTGTCTTTCAGAGCAGAGTTACATGTCTACAGTCACCTCTGGATCAACTAGAAAAAGTAACAGCAATTACAGTGTCTCTAAATCATTCTACAGTGGAACTGAGCTGAAGATTTAGTAATTCTGTCAATTTTAAACAACTTGGAACTAAAATATTTTTCTATTTATTTTTATTTTTTATTTTTTTGCAGTACGCGGGCCCCTCACTGCTGTGGCCTCTCCCGTTGCGGAGCACAGGCTCCGGACGCACAGGCTCAGTGGCCATGGCTCATGGGCCCAGCCGCTCCGCGGCATGTGGGATCTTCCCGGACCGGGAACCCATGTCCCCTGCATCAGCAGGCGGACTCTCAACCACTGCACCACCAGGGAAGCCCAGAACTAAAATAATTAACTGCTATTACTGTTAAAAATTTTCTCTACTTGGTGAAACACAACTTTTTGTACAGAAATAATAACACAAGAGTACAAAGAAATATAAATGTGCCAGGAAAACAAAAAGCGAAAGAGGCAACAAAAATGAGGATGGGAGTCCTAGGTGTGCGCAGTGCCTGGTACACGATGTGCATGGAAGATGCGATTTTGCATGTTGGTCTCACGGGGCAGGATCTGCCATGTGTATCCCATGAACAAGAGCATACACACTATGCGGACACACGAAAAATTAAACCATCGTGAGAATAAACTTCATCCCACAGCTTAAGGCAATATCTATTCCAGACACTCTGGGGGAGCGATGATAAACATCTCATACAGGAAAGGCAAAAGCTTCAACCCAAAAGGAAAAAGCAAACAGAACCCTCGTAAAGCCGAGTGGCGGACAGGAGTTCTGGCTTCACGTGGGAATCGCACACCTCCCTCTGCGAACCAAAGCCTGCCCGAGCGACTCTCCTGAAATAACCGGACCAACAACCTGATGTCACAGAATTTCACTGTACTGATTAGTTCCTTGAAATACGTAACTAGAAATATCCACACACACTCCTTGTGGCAGAAAATGTTACCTTTGCTTTCTTCAATCAGATGAGCCGTCTGGCCAGAGACGTCTATTTAATCTGGTTTTCCAAGTGAGAGGTCGGCACCCATTGGACCTTCTCCTTCTAGAGCATAAGACCTGTACTGCTCACCTCCCGGTAAGCACCATGATTTACGCAGAGATCACCTGGCATCCTCTCACCTCCCTTCTACCTTTCCAGACCTCACAACACCTCTCCCCCACCCCCTCCCTCCGGGAACCTCTCAGCTTGACCGTCCCCTCCAGACCCTCTAAAGGCCATGCAGACGCTTCCCCCACCTCCTCACCTGAAATCGATGGTCTCCACTGCACGGGGGTGAGTCACCTGGAAGAGGGTTTTCGCCTACAAGGTCTAACCCCACCCCTGAGGTGATCAGTCCGGAGGAAACGGCTGTGACCAGGCGCCGGGAAGAGACACAGGCTCAGTGCTACCGGGCTCCCCACGGCCCCCGAGAAGCAGAGGGCCTCTCCTGGGACAGAAAGCCAAGCCGGTGAGAGAGGAAACAGCAGACTCCCCCAAAACAAAAACTGCACAGGAGGTGTCACCACCCTACAAAGGATGTAACATACCACCTAGAACCCGGCCGTTTAGTAAACGTCTTACCTCTGATTCAAACCCTAAAACCTGTGGTGGAAGAAAAAGACAAGCTTGAGGCTGCTTCCCGGCTGCTGAAACTTAACAGATAAAATGTACTGAAAGCAGATCCGTATTTACTTCCGGGGCCTTAAAGGTTTCTCCATCTGCCAGGTAACTAACACAATCAAAACACCAGCAAACACAACCAGGGGAAGACACAGCACGTGAGGCTGGAAGAGAATCTAAAAAAGAGTGGATACATGTGTACGTACACCTGATTCACTCTGCTGTGCAGCACAAACTAACACAACAAGTTCAAGGACCAAGAGAATCTTTACAGGAGGAGAGCTTTGAAGGACGGGTAGGAGTTCGGAAGGGGTCGATTAAGAAGGTATTTGTGAGTGGAAGCGAAAGGGTGTGCAAAGACACAGGGAAAAGAAAGCACGGAGCACAGAGCTACAGAGATGGCGAGTCCAGCAGATGAGTGAGGGAAGGTCGGGGCTGGCCGAGGCCCTTGGAGCAGCGTGACAACTGGGGCTGGATGTCCAGGAAGCAGTGAGGGGGAGACTCGGTGCCACCCGGGTGCTCCGAGATTCACCCGCCCTCACGGAGGGGTAGGGGATTCCCAGAAAACCCACCCACCATGCTGGGACACGCTGCTGGGCGGGGGAGGGGGGATCAGGAAAGGAAGGAGACCGAGGTAGCCCCACAAGAATCCTGCACGAGGGCACAGGAAGCCACTGATGACAACAGGGTAGGCAGTGAGGAAGAACCAGGGGCAGACGGGAACCAGCCGGGCTTTAAACAAGCTGTTCACAGCCCTTATCCAGTAACGACTTGCAATGGAGTATAGTCTGTAAAAGAACTGAATCGCTATGCTGTACACCTGAAATTAATATAATATTGTAAATCAACTGTGTGTCAATTTAAACAAAAAAAAGACCTCAGGCCAAAAGAACAAAAAACGTTATTCAGAGGCTCCGTGAATGGTGCCGGCGTGGCACTACTGACACTGGGGACAGACCTGCGGTGGGGTGGCCCACGTGCAGTGGGACGTCTACCTGCAGCCCTGTCCTCACCCACTGGATGCAGCAGCACCTCCTCGGCTGTGACAACCAGACACGTCTCCAGTGGCAAATGTCCCGGGCTGGGGGGTGCAAAATCGCCCCCAGTTAGAACCACTGGTCTAATGAAGGGACACCGCCCACAGCTAGGAATTCCGAGCCCAAGCCCACGGCGAGGTGAGGCAGAGCTCAGGTCCCGGCCACATGAGTGATCCCAGGCCCCTGGTGTAGTCAGCGCTGCCCCTGGGAAGCACCTCAGGCTCCACGTCACTCTTAAGAGCAAATCATGGAGAAATTTTTCCAACGTAACGTCCAGTACAATCGAAGAACCAGGCACGCAGGGAAACGCAACACCACAAGCAAGAGCAAGCAAAACCCAGACAGCAGCAGCTGAGAGAATGGATCCACCAGCCACAGATAGCAAGCAACTCAGCCATCTTTAAAGAAATAAAAGACCACGGTGACAGGCGTTAACTAGACTTAACTGTGGTGATCACTGTGCAATATATACCAGTACCGAGCCATTATGTTGTACACCTGAAACGAATACAATGTTGTATGTCAATTATACCTCAATAAATAAATGAACAAACAATCAGCTTAAATATGCCCACATTAAGACCAAGAACCATCGTGTAACTGAGCTCCATGATAATTTTATAGCACCAAAACTTCAGCCTGAGGTTGTTAAAGAAATCAAAATACTCCTTTTTTATTTTATATGATATTTATTACATAACACTAAAACACATTGCTTGGGGCTTCCCTGGTGGCGCAGTGGTTGAGAGTCTGCCTGCCGATGCAGGGGACACGGGTTCGTGCCCCGGTCCGGGAAGATCCCACATGCCGCGGAGCGGCTGGGCCCGTGAGCCATGGCCGCTGAGCCTGCGCGTCCGGAGCCTGTGCTCCGCAACGGGAGAGGCCACAACAGTGAGAGGCCCACGTACCGCAAAAAAAAAAAAAAGTAAAAAACAACAACAACACATTGCTTGATACTTGATACTTGACAGGCCTACATTCTGACATAGAAATGCGTGCTAGGCCAGTCACAAAGCCCCTTTTGTATGATATCGTTTTCATTTTCATCTAAACCAAGGGAGCCCAGTAGGCTAAGATAACAGTATACAGCCTATCAATGGACTAGAAAATAGAAGAGGGAAAGCAAGAGATGCGTTATCTACCAGGAATCCCCCTTACTTCACTTACATTTTCCTAATTCCTCTTATTTTTTCTGGAAAAATTCCCACCGGTTGTACTTTTGGGCAAATTCCACTAGTTGTATTTTCCCTAGGCATATCTGCTCCCAATTCTGCATTCTCTTTAGGAAAACAGCAGACCAGAGTTATCCTCCCAGAATCAGCAGCACTGCTAGCTTAGGTCTATGATACTTCCTGAATCAGCCTTTTCCCAAAGCATCTTCCGTGGTCTTTGCTGGATGTCATACAAATTACCAAGTCAGAAAAAAAAATGAAAACCCACCCCTCACACGAGCGTAGACTGGACAAAAGAGGTCTGAATGGTGGTGGAGGGCCACAGGGGGCAATCACTGCCCACGGGGACACTCCCCCCTTCTGGAAATGTGGGTCCCCACTGCCCCTGGTGGGGTGTGATGGTGCAGACCCCCCCACCAGGAGGGCACCTGTGAGGGGGCCGATGTCGTCACGCTTCTAGTGTAGCCCTGCCTGAGCTTTTCTGTTCTGAGTACCTAAAACTTTCTTATAAATTACTGCCCTGTTGTTGACATCTTACTTTACGTTTTTCCTAAGTAGCATATGTAGACAGGTGTGACCCACGAATTTCACTTCGGGACTGTGAAGGGAAAGTTATGAACTATGTGTATCGAAAGGGGCGGGAGGTGGGGATGGCACACCGGGTCAGGCGCCGCTGAAAACCGCTAGGCTACAGTGGGAAATTCCCAACACACACGCAGAGACGGGGAGCAAAACACACTTATAAGGAACCTTATTTAAACTTATTAAAAAATTAACAGTAATACTTAACCTCTGATGGCTAACTGATTTCGTCAAATACTTTATATAAGCCCGTAACTTTCAGACAAGCGGCAATGCTAAAAAGAGAATAAAACATTTGAGCCCCCTGGATCTGACAGAATTCCAAGCCTGCTTCTACCCGAGTATTAGAAAAGCTGAAGCCAGAAACCGCTAAATAAGAGTAATGCAACTAGGCATAACACAATAAAAGATATTACCTTCAAAGTGCATTATTGTTGCCAATTATAAGATTCACTTCAACTGAATTTCAAAAGCTCAATCGCCCTCAACAGAAACAGTCTCTTTTTAAAATTTCGAGTATTACATTAAGGCAATAACTCACCTTCCAGCTATAATATCACCCTCCCTGACTGCAATGCTACATTTCAAAAATACTTCTCCATCGACAAGTCAAGCTAATTCAGGTTAATTTTATTGTATTTTGGTGCTATCTCACATTGGTGTGCAATTACCTTTATCATTTTATTGCCAAGGCAGAGAGTAATCAGAACAATTATTTGAAAATGGAGGTTTATAAATTCTAAATCACAGTTGCTGGCATTTTTGATAAAACAGCAGCTTTATCTCGGGAAGTGGCAGGGACACGGGATAAATCATGCATCAGTCAAGTGTAGCTGACCTCCAAGTGCATCGCACAGTATCAGAAGTGCTTCCAAAGAAACTTTCCGGCATCATCCATCATCCTTCATAACACTAAAACAGCTACACACCTGAAGAATAGAAGCTAGAGGATAATTTAAAAAAAAAAAAAGAAAAAAAAAATTCCAAGCAGTATGGGCAAAACCATTAACTGCTCTCCCTTTTAAACTGAGAGATACAGTCCATGCACATAAACAAATATGACGTTACCATAACTCTGAACATCTGTATGCATATTCGTCAACTCAGTTTTAAATACAAACGAAACATGGAGTCGAGTCATGAAAAGAAAAAGTGCGTTTCTGGACTGCATGCATTTTTATGTTCCGTTTGGGTACGGCTGCCTGTGTGGGTCATACTGCTTCCCTAGTCAGTGTATTACTGTCGCTACCTCTGTTCTCTAGGCCTCATTTTCTCTGAAAGTTTATTGCTTGAAAAAAAGAATGTAAGTTGATTTTAAAGACAAGAATCAAGGGAGAGTCAAATCCTTGAGTCCCCACATTGGTTTTCCCTAAGTCAGTTACAGGTGACAGGGAGCTCAGGACATTTAGGAAGGCAGGTGGCCCGGTCCCCAGTCACACATCTTCACACAGGGGAAAAACAGCCTTAGGACTGGGCCGCAGCTTTCTTTAGGGAAAGACGGCTACCACATCCCACCACACCTCTGGCAAACATTAACCATACCTTGTTTTAACTCGTTTTTACAGGGCAAAATAAAATAACCATGTGATCATTTATTTCCTTTTTATTAAAGCAAATACCCCAGAAAAAGAACACTTCTGCACGTTTACATGGGTGACCCCATGCCAACGGACTATCAAAGGTCTAGCTGGGTAGGAATGAAATTTATTAGCTGCATATGCCTGGCACTGGGCCAGGTGCTTTACATATATTATCTCATTTACTCCTCCCAGCAAACCTAAGGTAGAGCAAATTACTTGCAGATGAGAAAACAGATTGAGAGGGTAAGTAACTAGCCCAAGGGCACAGCACGTTAAGTAGCAGCTGGTATTCAAGGTCAAATCCAACACACGTCAAAGCCTAGACTTCTGCAGACTGGCAACTACCTCCCAGACCCACACACCCATCCCACACTGTGTTAGTCAGGAAAGGCTTGGCTACTCTGCAGTAACAAATACCACCGAACATCCCCTGCGGGTCTGGGTGAGTCTCCAGTGCAGGAGCCTCCACTCCGGGTGTACAGGCGTCTCCAGGAGATCACACACGAACTTGACGGGACGGCAGAGAAGGAGCGTGGAGAACCACGCAGGGGCACTGACACGCTTCCGCCTTCCTAGAAGATCCAGGCATCTCCTAAAGATGCCCAACAATTTTCAATCTTCATCTGATGAAAACGCACAATGGTAAGTTTGATTTCTATCAGCTAAGCTTTATGGTCCTTTCCCACCAGCAAACTCAATTCTAGTAAAAAAAAAAAAAAAAAAAAAAAAATTCATGAAATATGAGTCAGGTGTAAGATCCTACCTCACACAGTATTCGTAAAGATATACAGTATTTTAATAAAACCCTTGACTGTCCACACCTCGAAGTATGAATACTGTGTGACTCCTGACACGGTAATGTACAACCAGAACTTTAAGAGGGTTTCATGTTTATCTAATGAATTTTCAATATTTCTCTTTGACAAAGAAAAGTAAGAATCATGAGTTGCTTACAGATAAAATGTACCAATTTCTCAAAAATGGGAATTAAAAGAAAATAAGTTAACAAAAGAGAAAAATAACCTAAATTAATAGAGAATCCTATGAAAGGTAACAATTATTCTTCACAGAAAATAATATTAGAGGACCTTCATTGTTTTCTTTCTTCTCAACGTACATTTGAATATTTGAAAATAAGCTAATTAGCTGGTCCATTTACTTGAAAGCATGCCATCTATTTTGAAAACAAAATGATTCCATTTTCTGTCTACTCAAGTCCAGATGTCAAGACTGAATTCCTAACCACGCTGACACGAGCAGTTAAAAGAATTCTGCAGACTACCTTTTGACCAAGCAAGCACAGGAAACACTCTCCTTCACAAACAGGATTTCGCCTACCAGGCGGCACCTGCACTAGTAACAGCCGATACAATGGCACGGGTTCACCAGAGTTTGTTTAAAAGAACCCATATGTAAGTATGTGCCCATCACAAGAGCCAGGTCTCTCACTGCCGGAGACAGGTGGTGGCTAGACTGAAACCTGCTGTGTTGGATTCAAACTGGAGGTACCAGGACAAACTCACAGTTTTTAATATGCACACAGATGACAGATGCAGAAATAAATGCAGGTGCGTCATGATGTGCGTGTGCGGTCAGCGTACCTGCACAGATGCCCTGGCTCTGCCCACTGGGAGGGGCTAGAAGCATCAGCACCTCAGCAGCAATTACGCACACCAGTGCCCAGATCGTGGTCTCTAAATATCATATTCCAGGAAAAGGAATGTGGGCTCCCTGGAGAAATGAGTAAATCCAGGACTGGGGCAGGGAAAATACAGACAAGCTTGGGTTACACTGTGGGGCCAGGAAGTAAGAAAGAGCTACACAAAGGCTGGACATGTCGGAAAGACAGGAGCCAACCTCGGGGGGTCCCAAGAGCCAAAGCTGAAGCTGCCGAACAAAATAAGCAATGACAGGACTGGACGACAACCCACAGTACAAAATACACATCCACGAGTCCATACCAGCATCAACAATTCGCTGAATAAACAAGTAAGCGGGAAAGAAGGGACAGCTCGTCCATTCAGAAGAATTCCAAGCAGTGAAAGAAGAAAACAATGAAGGAGATACACACCATCAGGCAAACAACACAGTCGTAATTGCTGTAGACAAGGTACATCAGTGAATGCTAAAACTGGTAGTTGAAGCCTGAGGAGAAGCAAGATGTCTCAAGATGTTTATTAATTACAAAGGAGAAAACAGTAACTTTACAGTCGGAGAAACAATCGATTCCACCTTAGCCAAGTGACCAAGCTCAGTTAGCATCACCAGTAACTGACGTGTGGGCACCATGCTGCGATGCCTTGAGAGGGCCCTCACCTCTGTGCTTTTCTTACCAGAAGCGTGAACCTCAATCTAATCGTGAGACAACATCACAAACCCAAATGAGAGACATTCTACTATATAACTAACCGGTACTCTTCAAAAGTGTCCAGGTGACAAAAAGCAAGGCAAGAGGGACTGCCACAAACTAGACGTGAGAGAGACAAGGATGCCACGTGGGGCCCTGAACTGGATGGCACAACAGAAAACGGACACGAGTGGGGAAACTGCTGGAATTCCAACAAGGCTTATAGTATTACACAACACCAATTAATGCTGATTAGTATGCTAATACCTTGTACATTAATTCCCTGGTTGTGGTAACTGAACAAGGTTATGTACAAGGACCGTGTAAGATATTAACACTAGGCAAAACTAGATGGATGGTGTACAGAAACAAGGATGAAATTATTCAAAATAGAAAGTCAAAAAAGACCCCCTATTCCACTGACAACTGTGTACATGCAGGGTGCATCCTGACCCCGAAGACCTGGCAGTTGAGAAACGGGGAGACGGAACCAGAGAGGGTGAGAGGCATCTGCAGGGCCTTTATCACCCCCTGACTGCCTGCAGGCTGGGGAAGGCCGCAGACGTGCACTAACATTCTCAATGAAAACCGCTCCCACGACCTCTGGGATTCAGAACCATGACGCTGCATGTTTGCCTCTGAAACAGGTTGGTACAAAGATCCAAGTCTGGGGCGGGGGATGTGAGTTGTTGCTGGGAAATAAGAAGGTTAAATAGATCATAAATTAAGATTAGTGTCAGCTGGCCAGCAGCTTTCTATCACATTATAAATCAGACTAAGAAATGAGACACCTCCTATCTAAAATCAGAAACCACTCAGAGTATTTCCTCCATAGCCTCTACCCCAATAGGTCTCTGCAGCCAAAGAAAAGAAAAAAAGGAGTACATCAAGACCACTACATTAAAGGGTAGTAATTAAAAGGGGAAAAGGTACCAATTATATATATGAGTATATTTAAAACAATACAAAACACTATTTGCAGGGATATTTCCCCCTGTATTTTTTCCCAGAAATATCTAGGCCGTGGAGACAGCTAGCATCAGCACATCATCTACAACAGTTGCACAAGCTAACGTGACAGAAGCCGGGAGACCCTGGCCCAGACATCACAACCTGGAGTGGGTTCCGGGTCAGGCCACATAACACAGATGGAAATAATGGCCAGAGATGGCTACCAGTATTTTATTTAGACATTTTTATAAGGAAGCCAGGGGTTGAAAGCACAGCTAGGATAACTATACAAATTTTGACTTTACTAAAATGTTATGTCCCTTGAGCCAAGGTATTAATCTTGTTATGAAAGAGGTTTTTCTCTTCTCACTGGCCATTCATTAAACTTTCATAAATTTTAAAGCATCCTTGTTGTTGGATCATATGAAAAAAGCAACTAGCAAGTGTGCAGAACTAAGGAGGATCAAACCAGCTTGGGGCGGGCTGGGCTGGAGGAAGATTTAGAGTGACTATGAAAATTCCAGACATTTGTGCTTCCTTAAATATTTATGAAACAGAGCTTTCTGTTTGCAATATGGTGTGACCCCAAAGAAATAAATGATCATTTTTCTCTTCTCCAAAAGGATAAGGATAAAATCAAAAGGCAAACCCGACAACCAAACCGCCCCTGTCACCCTACGTTCTCTGAATCGGGCCACACGAGGGGGCACCGCGCCAGGGCACCGGGAATCGACACACCGCATCACCCCCGTCCGCGCTGGACACAGGGAGACACCAGACTGACCTGCGAAGGCTCTGGGAACGTCATTACATTCTCTGTGACCAGACACAGGGCTGTTTCTGCAGGAACTTACATCCCGATGAAGCCCTGATGTGATTTTAACGACGTGCAGAAGCTGCGCCTAGAAAACGGGGAGGAATCCTGGTGGAGAGAGATAAGCCAGGACAGACCAAATTCCATCCACGTCTGGCAGAGAGCACTTCCATGTTATCGTTTCTCCCCCCCGACAACGTGATAGAGTGTAAGGTTTAATTGTATAAAATGGTTCCAGAATTTTGGAGTAGGCCAGATCAAGACATGAGAATTTTCGTTCTCCACAAGCAAACAGGAATTTCAAAGTTCAGGAGGTCATCCATCATCTGTGAGTCATAATCAGCAGGCGAAGGGTAAGAGGATGTATCTTATCACTTGGCCTATAAAAGCTTCTGATCCACGGGGTGAAAACACACTGGACTTTAATAAGCGCTCAATTATAACAAATAAACCCAAACACCCAATTACCAAGTGACTCTTCATAGTTTCTAAAATAACTTAACCCAGTTTTACAAAGCAGATATTTTAAGATTCACAGAAAAATCCTGCCCAATTCCAGCATTAGATACTACACTTATTTTGCCTACACCCAGAGGATCAAGAGCTCTGTAACCCTAAATTACGTTATCTGTACCATAAATTCAAAGAGAAATTAGTCTCATTGACAAATAGCAATTACTTATAACAGAAAACTGAGTTGTAAATTTAAATTCTTAGTTTTGACAAAAATCCAAAACCTGGTTAGAGGAACACCATAGAGCTAACAGAACAGCCTATGTGTGGTGTCAGCAATGTCTTAGTTTAATTAAATGGTTTTGCAACACAAGCTAATTTCCAATGAAACCCTTTTTTCTTCTCTAATTTGGCCTACTTTATATTTTTTAGTGTCCCGTTCAGGCAAATTCCTCTCCCCGTGGAGGTGATGTCCCTATTAAAACAGCACAGAGAGGGAAAAATATGTAATCTGTTCACAAAAAAGGAGATTTTAATGCTCAAAGCGCTAGTGATAAATTACAAAAAAATAAAAACAAGAAAACCAAATGTCAGAATCAGAAAAGATTCTGAAGACCACTAAATACCATTAAACAAACAGTTAATCCATCTAGAGCAGGACTGTCCAACACAGTAGCTATTAGCCACATGGGGCCACTGGTTTAAATTTAAATTAATTAGAATATAATGAAATTTAAAATTCAGTTCCTAAGTCGCACTGGTCACATTCTAAGTGCCCAGCAGCCACATGTGACCGGTGGCCTCCACACTGGACAGCACAGGTGTATTCTATCACTGCCAAATGCTCTGTCGGCAGTGCTGACCAACCCTGTCGCTGTCACATTAGAGCAACTGAGACCCAAGAGGTAATGAGTCGACTCGCTGATAAACCAGGAGGCCGACCGCCGAGCACGTGGTTGGCCCCTGAGCACCTCAGTCACTACGCCCAATGTGAGTCCAAGCTCCACAGGGTCGGGGCCCTGTCTGTTCAGTTCAGAGTCAGAAACACACCCAGCACATCCCCACCCATGAGGCTCTGACCGACAGCAGGTGGGCGATGCTTTGAATGAAGACATGAATAACTGACCGTAATGCTACTGGATCCAAAATGATAAGATGTCGTCCCTAAACTCAAGAGGCTAAGAGGGTTAAGAATTTCTCCAACTAAGACTTAGGAAGACTTCCCTATTTGGCTGAGTTCTCAAAAAGACCGCATTAAACATCTTTGTGCACAAAATTTTAATTAATTCTTTAGAACGGGGCCTCAGACATGGAATTGCCCTAAATACCTAACAATGAAAGAATGTTACATCTTTATAATGGAATACCGTGTCTTCTCTAGAAATAACACGGATAAGCACTTATGATAAAAGGTCAGGTGAACGAGCCAAACACAAAACTGGGATTATTCCACGTAGAGAAATTATCTCGTGTGAGTGTGCATGTGATGTGTGCGTGCACGTGATGTGTGCGTGCACATACGTGCATACGTGTGTGCATGTGCGTACTACACAGTCAAGGGAAGGGAAAACAGAAAACACGAGCAGAAGAATGGATGTCCAAGATATTGGTGTTAGCAGACAACAACTTTAATTATGATTGCTTTGTTTAAAAATAAGAGGAAAAGACAGACAAAATAAAGGGGGCAGTGGAGAATTTTAAATACTGAACTGAAATACATTATTAAAATGTGAAATGGACATTCCAGAACTGAAAACACAAAATTTGAAATTCAGAACTCACTCGATAGGATTAATAGTAGATGGAACAGAGCAGGAAACAGGATTTCTGATCTACAGGAAGGTCAACAGAGAGTATACAAACCATGGTACAGAAAGAGAAAAAAGGTATGGAAAGAAACAAGAGCATTAGAGCTTGAGAACACGGTAAACAAGACCAACGCCTATAATTCAATCCCAGAAGGAAAGGAGAGCAGATGAAGAAGAGAAATAGATGAAGACATGAGTCGAGAATTTTCCAAAACAAATAACAGATACCAACCCAGAGATTCAAGAAGCTCAGCAAATTTCAAACAGAATAAATATGAAGAAAACTCACAACTAACCACACACAGTTAATTAGTTTCAAACCACAGAGAAATGAAAAACCAGAGAGAAAGTCTTAAAAGCAGCCAGAGGGATAAACTCCCACTACCTCCGAAGGGGCAAGGACAAGGCTGACAGCTGACTTTCCACAGAGACTTTAGAGACCAGGAGAAAATGAAATGACTTGTTTAAACTGATGAAACAAAATACCAACTCAACAATCAATAACTGCTAAGTTATGATTTTAAAATGGAGACAACCCAATCAAAAAAATGGGCAGGGGATCTAAATAGACTTTTCTCCAAAGAAGACATACAGACCGTTAAAAAGCACATGAAAGGATGCTCAACATCACTAATCATTAGAGAGAATGCAAGTCAAAACCACCATGAGGTACCGCCTCACACCAGTCAGAATAGCCATCATCAAAAAATCTACAAACAATAAATGCTGGAGAGGGTGTGGAAAGAAAGGAACCCTCCTACACTGTTGCTGGGAACGTCAACTGGTACAGCCACTATGGAGAACAGTATGGAGGTTCCTTAAAAAACTGAAAATAGAGCTACCGTATGATCCTGCATCCCACTCCTGGGCATGTATCTGGAGAAAACCATAATCCAAAAAGATACATGCACCCCCCAATGTTCATTGCAGCACTGTTTACAATAGCCAAGACACGGAGGCAACCTAAATGTCCATCAACAGAGGAATGGATAAAGAAGATGTGGTACGTATATATAATGGAAAAGAATGAAATAATGCTATCTGCAGCAACATGGATGGACCTAGAGATTGTTATACTGAGTGAAGTTAAGTCAGACAGAGAAAAACAAGTATCATATGATACCGCATATATGTGGAATCTAGAAAAAGGGTACAAATGAATTTATCTTCAAAACGTAAACAGAGTTACAGATGTAGAAAACAAACTTATGGTTCCCAGGGGGTAAGGAGTGGGGAGGGATAAATTGGAAGACTGGGACTGAGATATACACAATACTATATATAAAACAGATAACTAATAAGAACCTTCTATATAGCACAGTGAACTCTACTCAATACTCTGTAATGCCCTATATGGGAAAAGAATCTAAAAAAGAGTGGAGATATGCATAACTGATTCACTCTGCTGCATACCTGAAACTAACACAACACTGTAAATCAACTAAACTCCAATAAAAATCTAAAAAAATTAAAAAGTAGAATAAAATAAATTCAATCCATTGCCAGTCAACTAGCATTAAAATAAAAAAAAATTTTAAGAGGTCTTCAAGAAGTACGTCATCCCAGATGGAAGCACGGAAATGAAGAAAGCCACAAAAGGTACCAAAAAAGATAAGCGTGTGATAAATCTACATGAATATTGAATATTTAAAACACCAGTAACAATAATACTACTGATTACTGCTTTTAAAGTATACATAGAATCAAAATACAACAGCATAAAAGCTGGGTCCAAGGTAAACAGAATCAAGTTTTGTAAAGTAACTGTTCGGGAAGTGGTGAAGTATCAATTTCAGGTAAACTACAGTAAGTCAAGAATTCATATTGTGATCTCTAGGTTAATCACTAGAAGAAAAGTCTAAGTATGTATAACTAAAAAGTTAACAGAGAAGAAAAACGAAGATTAAAAATATCTTATTAATCCAAAAGAGAGCAAAATGAATAAATTAAAAAAACAAAAAAGATATGGGACAAACAGGAGACAAAAAGCAAATGGTAAAATTAAACTCAACTACATCTACAATTATTTTATAATTATTACTACTAGACAATGTACACCTCATACCCATTAGGATGGCTACTGTCAAAGAAAAACAGTGACAAGTGTGGGTGACACTGTGAAAAAAACTGGAACCCTTGTGCACTGTTCGTGGGAATGGAAAATGGTGCAGCAGCTATGGAAAATAGGAAGGAGGTTTCTCAAGAAATCAGAATTGCCATAAGATCCAGCAATTCCACCTGTGGGTAGCTATGCGAAAGAACTGAAAGCAGGGACATGAAGAGGTATTTGCATATCCGTATTCATAGCAGCGCTATTCCCAATAGCCAAGAGGTGGCCAACCCGTGTCCACGGACAGATGGATGGATGATAAACAAAGTGTGGTCAACATGTGATATTTAATTTCACGTGCCAACTTGACTGGGTCACAGGGTGTCCAGACAATTGGTTAAACACTGTTTCTGGACGTGTCTGTGAGGGTGTTTCTGGGTTGAGATTTTAGCATTTGAATCAGTGGACTGATACTGTCCCTCCTCAGTGAGGTGGGCCTCACCCAATCCACTGAGGGCCTGACCAGGAAAAGAAAAGGTGGAGGAAGGGGAATCTGCCCTTTCTGCCCTTCCTCCAGCTGAGACCTCGGTCCTCTCCTCCCTTCACACCGAGACTTAACGCCATCCGCCCTCCTGGGTCTCCAGCTTGCAGACAGCAGGTCCTACGAGTTCTCCCCCTCCATAATCACGTGAGCTAACTCCTTATATTTACATAGTGCAATGCCCATTGATGACTTTAAAAAATTTCTCAAAGGAAACTTCCTTTCTACTAAAAGCCTATAGCAATCATCACTTCTGGTGGTGAAAAATTAGCAGCTTTCTCTCTACAATATATAAGATAAGTATATCAATTATCACCATATCCTTACTTAACGTAGGACTGGAGGTCCTATCCAGCACATGACAAGAAGAGAAATAAATGGTTAACAAAGTAAAAAGAAAGAAGTAAAATTCTCATTCATAGGTGACATGACTGTCCACGTAGAAAAATCAAAGAATATGGGCTTCCCTGGTGGTGCAGTGGTTGAGAGCCCGCCTGCCAATGCAGGGGATACGGGTTTGTGCCCCAGTTCGGGAAGATCCCACATGCCACGGAGCGGCTGGGCCCGTGAGCCACGGCCGCTGAGCCTGCACGTCCGGAGCCTGTGCTCCGCAACGGGAGAGGCCACAACAGTGAGAGGCCCGCGTACCGGGAATAAAAAAAAAAAAAAAAAAAAAAAATCAAAGAATATACATAGAGTATATTAAAATTTAAAAGAGAATTCAGCAAGGAAACTAGATATAAAGATGAGCACACAAAAGTCAACAGTATTTCCAAATACCAATGACAAAGAAAATCTAATCCTAAAAAAAGATACTATTTATAATAGCAACAGAAACAAGGAAACAATAAGGACCTGGGGAAAGCATTACAAAAGATGGATAAGCTCTTCATGAAAAAAGACTATTAACAACTGAGAGACACTAAGGACCACTTAAATAAATGTATACATAGAGAGCATATCCCTGAGGAGGAAGACTTGTCTTATAAAGATGTTATTCTCCTCATCATTACCTACAGATCCAAGTGCCTCTGACCAGAACACCAAAGGCTTTTTCAAAGAATTTAACAAGGTGATTCCGAAATTTGTATGGACAAGCAAGCTGTGAGGACTTACCCCTTAATGCTAAGAGTCACCCTAAGGCTATGCTAATTAATACAATGTGGTATTGATACAGAAATAGAACTCTACGTGAAAAGAATCATAAATTCGATTACGTTCAACTATATGAAAACTAAGAACCCTTGTAAATCAGAAGGCACCATAAAGAAAATGAAAAGTTAGGCTACATACTAGGAGGATAAAACTGCAGCCGTGGAACTGACAAAGGATTAGGATCCAGAATATATAAAATACTCCTATAATCAATAAGAAGAGGACAACCCAATAGAAATACAGGCAAAACGGGTATGAAGAGGCATTCTGTAAAAGAGGAATCATGAATGCAACATGACAAGATGCTTGGCCTCACTGGTAATAAGACAAATGTAAATTAAGATCACAATGAGATGCTCTTTCCTATCCAGTAGGTTAGCAACTATTAAGTAAATTCCAAGTTTTGGAAAGAATGGGCATCAACTCTTCCAACCATTTTTACAAAACATGTATTGTCTCAAAACGTTGAAGGATGACAGTGCAGTAACTGTCCCCTTGAGTGTACACCAAGGAGAACCTGTGACCAATGCGCCCAGGAACAGCATACAGAGCCATCACAGCGGCAGGGGGTGACAGCCAAAACCCGGGACAATCCCAATGCCCGGTGACAGAGGAACAGAAAAGTATAACAAACAGCAGTGTCGTCACACAATGAAGCGCTATAATGTACAGACGATGGACCACAGCGACACGCAGCAAGCAACTCAGACAAAATTCAGAAACATAATTCTGAGTGGAAGAAAGCAAGTCTCAGAATGCTCAGATGACAGAATATCCTTCTTAATAAAGGTCAAAACAAGTCATACAAAATGAGATTTTGTTGAGGAGTAGACAGATGGTAAAACTATACACATTTAAAAAGCAAGAGAATGAGAAACACAACATTCAGAACAGTGATAACTCTGGGATGGGGAGGCTAGGGAAGCCGGGGCCGGGACAGGAGAGGAAGCACACAGATAAATTTCACTGAAATTAGCGGCTGACAGGTGTCCTGATCATTATTTTTACTTCATAGCTATTTCTACCTCATAGCTTACACATATATCTCATATACTCTTTAGTATGTATCAAACAACACAAAATTTTAAAAAGAAAAAAAAAAGGAAAGAACAAAGAGGGAGGGAAAGGAAAAAGGAACAAAGAAAAAAACATCTGCATCAGAAGAACAGGGAAGATCAAATTAATACAGCAAAGAACTGAAGTCAAAATTCCATAATATGGAAAACTGACAAAACCTGGAAATGTTTACCTGGTGATTGGAAAATAGCAACGAAGACTTTTTCTAGAGGCTGAACATTATGCTAACAGAAACTTTCAAAACTTAAATCCATCAACTGAGACTGAAAAACAGATTAGTCTGCCATTGGAGACTCCCGCTGGATACCAGCATACTATGTATGTCTGTATGTACAGATTGAAATTTATATGTAACTCCAAACCTGTGAGTGAACACACTTCCCGCCCTTTGGTCCCACAGCAACTCCAGACATGTGGCGTCACAGGGGCACTGTGGGCATTCACACAGAAGGCACCCTGCCCAGTCCGGGACGCATCTGGCAACATCACAACAGTCACGGCCACGAGTTCCCTATGCTCACGTGACACCCGTGAGAGCACACGCACACCCCCTAAGCAACCCCCATGTTCTCGCACACTTATGTGAACACAGGTATTTTTTTTTATATTGGCGTATAGTTGATTAACAATGTTGCGTTAGCTTCAGGTGTACAGCACAGTGATAAGCGCACGTATTCTTACTTTCCCAGGTGTGCACATGGCTGTGGGAAAAGCACAGATTAAACCACTGTGTTGAGCGGCTCACATGAGCCACCCAGAACCTGGGACAAAGGACAGCCCGAGTTGGTTCATTTTTCAAATGCAGAGCCGCCGAACTCTCTAAGTGGCCAGGCAGACGGCAATGCAGGGGGTTAATGCCGTCAACACTATTGAATTTCAGTGATGAAGGTCCAGGCTGGCCAGAGATGCAACCGCAGCGGCTGTGAATTCTCGCAGGGGGAAATACACTCTTCTTCTGTCTGGTCTCTTCTTAGGCCGCATGAACTGCCAGAATGTCAGCCCTCGGCAGAGTACCTTCCAGTGAGGCCACACGTTTAAAGCTGCAACAACCACGAGAGGAAAATCGGCTGAATTCAAGATGCCCTTGATTTTCCGACTTCCCAATTCTGTTCTCTCTATGGAGCTGGAATCGTCTTCCTTCGGAGTAAAACTACAAACAGAGTGCTTTAAATTTCTTAACAGAAACTCTACTTGTTTCTACCAACGTCACCAAACACCTACGTGTCACTCACCTGTGTGTCACTGCCAGCCTTGACCTGGATGTAACTTAAGCAGAAAACACTGCAGCCCCTTTAAGCACAGGAAACGGGCTAGCACACGGGGAACAGGAGAACCATGAAGCCAGCACGAGAGGGTTAGCCCACTCGAGACTTGGCTGCTCCCACCTTTAGGCCTTGGGGATACTGGGAAGATGAGGGGTCACCAGAGTCCAGATGGCAGGGCCATTGGGAGGAGCAAGAACCATGGGTGGCCAGTGGCAGGAGGGGCTCAACAGGGGAAGGTGGGCACAGACACCCGAAGTACTTCGCTCCAGATCAGACGAGGAGCAGCCCAGCAGCTCACACCCAGAGTCCTGGCGTCCACTCTCCCCCAGCACCTCTTGCACCAACAGAAGTCAGAGCAGGACCAGGAGGGACGGCTCTGACGGCCACCCTGCAGCTGCCCCTGCTTCCACTGAACTCCTGGGTGACACAAACTCCATCTCAGAAGCTCCCCCTGTATTCACGCTTCTCCCTCACAGCCTCCACCTGAGTCAAGGAGGGCCTGGAATACTACCCACCGGGACCATTATTCTTAGTTCCCTGAATAACGTGATACACCCGACTTCTGTTGAGGATTCACAACAAAACAGTCATGCAAAAATCACGCCTGCGTTTGTTTAAAAAACAGCCAATATTAAATTGCTTACCATCCCTTATCTAAAACTCCTGGACATATTCCTCCACAGGAAAAGGTTTCTCTCCCCTGAAAGATGATATTCACTTACTAATTACACGATGAGTGTCTGGTAACACCCCACTTCCCTTTTCACCATGGCTGCCTGTAGGCTCTACTTCAGAATTCATTTGGACCTGCATAAGCTATCCTTAGCCTAGGTTCCCTGCCATATTTAACTTTCTTTCCTAACACATGGTCCTCTGGCCACCACAACGGCCTAAATACAGGTAAGAATGAGAAAACAAACAGAAAAGCCTTTTGTCAGCCAAAACAGCTGTCACCAAATCCAAGCACTAAATATCCTGCGCTCTGAAGCCAGCCTGTCTGGTTAAAATAGCTATTATAAATATGTTCAAAAAAATAGAAGAAAACATAAACATAATGAAAGAAATAGAAGATATAAAAGAGACCAAATGTAACATACGTGTAAAATACAGTATCTAAAGTGAAAAATCACATGATGTGATTAACAAATTAGATACAGCAGAAGGAGGAAAAAAATGAGTGACAATGAAGATACAACATTTTTTAAACTATCCAGGAGGAGAAAGAAAAAAAGACTGAAGAAAATGAATAGAGCATCAGTCAAATGTGGGACAATATTAAACAGTCTAACACACATGCAATTGGAGTTTCAGAAAAAGCCAGAAAATCATTTGAAGAAATATGAACTATTTCTTCACATCTGATGAAAAGCCTATATGCACTGTTGCAAGAAACTCAATGAAATCAAAGCAGAAGAAACATAAAGAAAACTAAACCAAGGTAAATCATAAACAAATTGCTGAAAACAAGTGATAAAGAAAAAAACCTGAGAAGTGGTCAGAAGGGGGTGGGGCGGGAAAGATTACATACAGAGGAACAAAATTAAGGACAGCAAAACTGATCATCAGAAATCATGCAAGGCAGGACACAATGGAACAACACGTTTAAAGCATGGAAAGAGGGGAAAACAACAAGCTAGAATTCTATAAGTAGCAATACCTTTCAAGAATGAAAGTGAAATAAAGCCTTTTACCAAAAAAAAAGAGACGATTAATATACTAGCCGACCTGCAACTGAGAAACATTGGTGCAAGTTCCTTAGGCATAAAAAATGATACCAGATGGAAATTCAGATTTACACAAAGGAATGAAGAGCATAAGAAATGGTAAATAGGCAAATAAATATAAAGGCTGGGTTTTTTTCCTATTTTTAATCTCTTTAAAAGATAACTGACTGCCTAAAACAAAAATACTGAAACTATATTTTGGAGTTTATAATGTATGTAGAAAAAAACATGCTAAATGAATATAACAAAAAAATGGAATGAGAGAAGTTGAAGTACACTGATATAAAGTTCTTACACTGTATGTGACAATGAGTTATACGATGTGAATGCAGACTATGATGAGCTAAATATGACTATTACACACCCCAGAGCAACAACTTAAAAGAGAGAGAGAGGAGAGGGACAGCCAATAATGTAGATAAATGGTAAATTGAAATCATTTAAAAAATATATTCAAATAGTCTGAATAAAGGCAGGAAAATGGGGGAGAAGAGTGAAAGAACAACTGGGACAAAGAGAAAACAAATATGATGATGGTGCACTTGAAACCAACCACACTCGTGATTACATAACATGTAAATGGTCTGAATACTTCAGTGTTAAAAAGACATTGTCACATACGATTAGTATGCTGTCTACAAGAAACGTGTTAAATGTAAAGACAAAACAGATAAAATGTAAAAGAATGGGAGAACATTTACCATAGAAACAGTAATGAAAAGAAAGCTGGAGTGGCTATCATAATATCAAACACCTAATTTCAAAAGAAGGAAATTACTAAGACTAAAGGCCATTAAGAATAAAGGGGTTGGGGTTTCCCTGGTGGCACAGTGATTAAGAATCCGCCAGCTATTGCAGGGGACACGGGTTCAAGCCCTGGTCCGGGAAGATCCCACATGCTGCGGAGCAACTAAGCCCATGCACCACAACTACTGAGCCTGGGCTCTAGAGCCCATGTGCCATAACTACTGAAGCCCACGCACCTGGAGCCTGCGCTCCGCAACAAGAGAAGCCACTGCAATGAGAAGCCCATGAAGCCCGCACCCCGCAACGAAGAGTAGCACCTAGAGAAGGTACAGGCACAAAAACGAAGACCCAATACAGCCAAAAATAAATTAAATAAATTTTTAAAAAAAGAATAAAGGGGTTAATCACCAAGAGGACATAAAAATTCTAAATATGCATGCACCTAATAAAAGAGTTTGAAACAGATGAAGCAAGAACAGAGACTGTAAGAGGCAAGAAGAGAGAATGTAAGGGGAAACAGACAAATCTCCAGTATCGCTGGGGATTTCAACACTCCTTTCTTGTAATTTACAGAACAGGGAAGCAGAAAAGCAATAAGAAGATACAGCACTTGAACATCAGCAACAAACCTGACCCAATTACCATTTACAAGAGCACTCCACACAAAAGCCACAGAATATACACTCTTTCCAAGTGCATGCAATCATTCACCAAGATAGATCGCATTCTGGGCCATAAAACAACTCTCAATAAACTTAGGAGGACTGAAGTCATAAGAAGTATGTCCTCTGACCACAAGGTAAGTAAACTGGAGATCAATAACAGAGTGGTATCGGGAAAGTCCCCAAATATTTGACAATGGAATGACACACTTCTGAATAACCCATGCATTAATGGAGAAATCACAAGGGAAATTGGAAAACACATCACACTGAATGAAAACAAAACCCTGACACAGCAATCTGTGGGATGCAGCCAAAGCAGTGCTTAGAGAGAATTTTTAGCACTGGATATTAATATGAGAAAGACAAAAGGACTCCAGCTTCTACCTTAAACTACAAAAAAAGCAAACTAAACCCAAAGTAAGCAGAAAGAAGGGAAAATAAAGATAAGAGCAGAAGTCAGTAAAAGGGAAAAAAAAGAGAGAAAAATCAATGGTAACAAAAGCTGGATCTTTGAAAAATAAATTGATAAACCTCTAGTCAGACCAATTAGGGGAAAAAAAGAGAGAAAAGACGATTACCAATATCACCAATAAATACAAAGGCATGATTTAAGGTCCCACAAACATTAAAAGGACAATAAAAGAAAATTAAAATAACTTTAGACCAATAAATTCAACAACTTAGATGAAACGGCCAAATTCCTTGGAAAACACAAATTATCAAAAATCACTAAAGGAGAAACAAATGACTTTAATAACCCTCTATCTACTAAGGAAACTGAATTCGTAGTTAATATCCATCCCATATAGAAAACTCCACACCAAAATGGCTTCACTGGTAAACCCTGTTAACCATTTAAAGAGGAAACAATACTAAGATTACATAAACTATTCCAGAAAATAAAAGGCCTTGTTTTATGAGTAGTGTTGCCCTAACACCAAACCAGAAAGACATGTGGAGAAAAGAAACCTACAGATCAATATCCCATATGCCCAGACACACAAATCCTCAGAAATATTAAACTGAATCCAGCAATACATGAAAATAAGAATACATCAAGCCCAGGTGGGGGTTACCCAGGAATGCAAAGTTGGTTTAACATACGGAAACCAGTGTGTATAACTCACCACAGCAATAAAACGAGAGACAAGAACTTCCTCAATCTGATAAGAGGCACCTACAAAAACATACAGCAGGGTTTCCCTGGTGGCGCAGTGGTTGAGAGTCCGCCTGCCGATGCGGGGGACACAGGTTCATGCCCCAGTCCGGGAAGATCCCACATGCCGCAGAGCGGCTGGGCCCGTGAGCCATGGCTGCTGAGCCTGCGCGTCCGGAGCCTGTGCTCCGCAACGGGAGAGGCCTCAACAGTGAGAGGTCCGTGCACTGAAAAAAAAAAAAAAAAAAAATACAGCAAACATCACACTTAACTGGTGAAAGACGATGATACAAAAGCAATGGTGAGTAAAACTGCCAAAAACTGAGACAGCAGCACCAAACTATACAGGGTTTCGTCCTATCCTTCCCCACCATAAACTCACCGTTAAAAAAAAAAAAATTTTAGAATGTCCTGATGAAACTATCAAAATCAAACTTGTGACCTTTATTCAATCTCGGCCCTTCTGTGCCCAAACGGCAAGTACAACAGGGCACTTCTGCTGCAAAACAAGAACGATGGTTGTCTGGGGGTGGGGGGGCACTCTTATGATTATTACAGATCTGAGAGGAACTGGCGACCGTTTCATGAGACAAAAGCTTTACACGTGTGAATGACTAACCGCCTACGGTTATTCAGATATTTTCTCAAAAATAAACAGGGGGTCTGGGCACCGCCGGGGCACCTGGAGCCACTCCCCCCAACCCCGGGAACCAAGGGACAGCTGTGTTCATGTTTTCTTCTGATTTTAAGAGAAGTTGAAACACGTCCGGGGGCCCCCAGAAGAATCCTGGGCCCCGGGTGCCGGCCTCCCAGGCCTGGTGCAGAAGGCGGCGCTGGCCCAGCGGCAGGGCAGCCCCTAGGGTGAGGGGAGGCACCTTCCGGTTTCCAGACGTCCTGTCCAGAGCCACCCACTGACCGGACTTGGCTGTTAGGGACGGGGACCTGGTACAGAGGAGATGAGCTGCCTCTGGACAAGCTCAAACAGTGATGGCCGTGTCCAGCACGGACTGGATCCCTGAGTCACTGAGTGGCACGGCTGCGGGCTGCCTCTCGCTGGACTTCGTCTGAGCGAGAGTAAATCCGTACCACATTAAAAAATAAACAAATAAGCAAAGTGAGGCTGTCACTGTAACACAACTGACAGTATTTGTTGTTAATGATAAAATGAGAGCTTTCAAGCTGATGACCAGAACTCTGGGAAACTTGTATCCACCAGCATGGCTTGACAACCTCCAGCTCTAAGACTTTTCTAAGGAGAAAGGTGGTGACATGACAGATTTTTAATACTGTATTATGAAACATGTCAACATTTGGAAGATCTGTATCATTCAGCAAACCAAAATTTTCCAAAGGACCAATGAATGCTGTTACAAAAACCAAAGTACAAGCTACACAGTGGATTTTCGTGTAATGGAGAATAGAAAGTTCACACTCAGGGCTCACACTCCACACTTCATGAACCTTCGAGAAACTACCACCTGTCAAGTTCTGTTGTGGTGTCAAAGAAGACTATCCACAGTTAGTTGAAGAGGCTATTAAGTGTCTCTCCCTTTTCCAGTTACTTATTGGTGTGAAGCCAAAAAACAACCTATTGCAATAGATTGAACTCAAAAGCAGCTAGGAGAATCTAGCTGCCTTCTACCCATCCAGTCATTTAAAACGTTTAAAAAAAGGTAATACCACTCACCTCACTAATTGTTTTTTATGTAAAACATAGTTACTTCTCATTTAAAATGTGTTATTTGTATTAAAATGTTTACTGTTGCTTAAATGAATAAATATTTTTTTAAATTTTCAATGTTAACTTTCAATGTTGTTTTGATATATCACTCTAGAATCTCTAATAAGTTTTTAGAGTGCAAAAAGTCTCTGAGCCCAAACAGTGAAAGGAACACAGGCATGGAGGGAAGAGTCCTGAGACCTCGCCCTACCCTACCCCACCTGCTATCTCCGTCCCGGAAACCCAGGGCCTTTCAGGACCCAATCCCGCACCTGCAAAGCTGGGGAAGAAAAGAGGTGCACACCTGTATCCCCATCTGGCATCCAGAGCACGACCAGAGGGACATGAGGGCCCCGTGTGCTGTCACAGGAAAACACCCACTTTCCCATCTTTTTACAATAAATGCTCACTACCACCTCCACCATGACCTGCACAAAAGTTTCCACACAAATCTGATTAAGTCTCTCTAGCAGACTTCCTCATAAAGCACCCTAGAGAACTTATCACTATTTCGGCTTAAAGCTGGAAACAAGAGGAGGGGAGGAAGAAACAATCCTTTGGTGTAGCAAGTCAGTGTGGGAATGTGAAAACATTTAAAACACACTGGATTTTTGGTCAAGATGAAAGACACCCCCGCCCCCCCCAACAAAAAAAATCAAGCAATCTATTCTAATTGGGTTCCCATGGTAACTGTACAATTGGGTTTTTCAATATAACATCCCAAAGGCCCAGGGCACACTTGTAAAATATACTTCAAACAGCCTGAATTGTCTTCACATTAGAGCACTCCCAGGGAGATCAATCACTGCACATCTTCACCCTGACCACTGGTGGTGGGAGACCTTAGTGGCACTTGCCACGCTAACATAGGTCATGTAAGGAACACAACACACCACAATAACTACATAAAACTAATCTTATGCTTGAGATTCATCAAATTTGTTCTGGTAACAAACCAATACTTCTGTTGTCACAGAATCACGTTTACGAAAATATAAGAAATAGAGCCCAACTGCACACCGCACCATTACGCCCCTCTTATTGATTTCAGGGATAAACAGAATCAATCACTAATAATTACATTATAAGATGGGCCTCAAGGTCAATCGTATTCTTAGACTCTCAGTATGGAATTAAACAAACATAGCTATGCTGATAAACAAATAAATAAAACATAACTGAGAATACAAATCCACATTTCAAATGTTAACAGCACGATACAAAGCACAGAACACAACCTCACCCAGGACTCCAGCCTCTCCTGCCTGGACCGCAACACCCCTCCCTGCCACTGCTGGGTCCCCCAAAGAGGATTCTAGGGCATGGTGGTGGCCACACGGTAAGGGCACAGAGGGTCAGAGCTCAGAAATGGCAAGATCCATTAGGTGAAAGTTTACATCTTGAGTTTTCTTTGCAACAATCCCCAAAATACCCACGTATCGGATACATTCTGCAGAGGTACAATACGAAGCGTGACACATGGAGAACTGGTGACTTGGGCAGAAGTAAATGTAAACCTCCTGCCTTTATTATATCTCCCCATCAGTGGCCACAGATGTAATGTAGGCCAATTTGGTGCACGTGTGGGCCAGCAGGCTTCCAGTGAGAAGTGTCTTGCTAAGTTCCCAACTCAAGAGAGACGTCCAAAAATCCTCAGAGACATCTTAGCATGAAAAGTAGCAAACTGCACAGTATTTAGAGTTCCTACTAGTGTCCAACAAATGACCCCATGCTGCTCCTTGATCCAGAAAGGAGTAGAGAATGAACTGACCAGTATCAAGAGGGAAAAAAAAAAAAAAAAATCAACCAACCAACAGAAACTCCCAGGTGACAAGTGGAGGCTACAGGCTGGCTCCGTAACCCCTCCTCATGCTTAAGAAGCCCCTTCCGCCAGTGTTTACTCAGGCCCACATCTCCTCCCCTCCTCCCCATTTCCCTCAGGGCCTGGGGCCTCAACAGCTTTCCAGCACATGTCCACCCAGTGCCAGGACAACACCAGGCCTGTCTAAGGTGCCCTGGCCCTCTGGGTGTCTCTTGGCCCACCTGCCAAATCTCCTTTCTGCAACCTCTGAGGACCCTGGTAATAAGCCTTAGGTTCCTGTTCGTTCTGTTTTCGTTTACTCCTATACACCTTTTGGGGTGCTAAGAGCCAAGCCTGAGAACAGTGCTGGGTGTTTTTGTTTATTCTCTTTTTTTTGCGGTACGTGGGCCTCTCACTGTTGTGGCCTCTCCCTTAGCGGAGCACAGGCTCCAGACGCGCAGGCTCAGCGGCCATGGCTCACGGGCCCAGCCGCTCCACGGCATGTGGGATCTTCCCGAACCGGGGCACGAACCCGTGTCCCCTGCGTCGGCAGGCGGACTCTCAATCACTGCGCCACCAGGGAAGCCCACAGTGCTGTTTTTGAGCACTGTCTGATTACAAAGTTATCTTTATCTCCAAATTCCAACTTCATACATAAACCCCTCACGAGCTTTGTGCTTCTGAAATAACTTTAGTCTGCACCTCACCTTCTATTGGTCAGCTATTACAGAATATCACACACCAAATGGCTTAAAGGACAGAAGTTAATTTTCTCACAGCTCTGGAGGCTGGCTAGTCCAAGACCAAGGTTCCGGCTGACTGCGTTTCTGGGGAGGCCTTTCTTCCCGGCTTGCAGGCAGCCACCTGCTTCCTGTGCCTTCACATACTAAAGATCTCTCCCTCCTTTTCTCATAAGGCCACCAACCCTAAGGTGGATTAGGGCCCCACCTTAAAACCTCATTTATGCTTAATTACCTTCTAAAGGCCCCATCTCCACATACAGTCACATTGGGGGTTAGGCTTCAACATATGAATTTCAGGGGGCACGTTCAGTCCACAGCAACCTGCGTTCTGCAGCCTTTGCTGGGCCTTCCATCAGGTGTGAGCCCCACACCAGGCCATGGAGAGTTTCCAATTCAGAAAGCCAGCATGAAGAGACAAAAACAATACAAGTAAAGCAGAAACCTGAGTGTAAGTGTGAGGAGACATTATGGGGGCTGAAGAGGCTCCCAAGAGGGCTGCAACAGGAGAAGGATTCAGAGACAGCTTGGGAGCAGACAGTGTCTATGTTTGGGCTGAATCAGAGAAGGATCCCTAGGTGAGAGTAGGGGGTGCTCTGGGGCCTCTGAGAGCGAAGAGCTGATGCACAGGTATCTAGAGAAGGTGCCGGAACAAATGTGGAAGCCATGGGGCTGAAAGTGGCGTCAACATGAGCCTCACAGGCTCATTTCATTCGGGACCTGCGTAGGAAAGAGGGGTCACCTTGGAGCACCTCTAGACCCCTGCCTGCAACAGGAGGAGGAAGGGGCACGCTCCTGTTTGTGTCTGCCTGAGTGCTGAGCTTACAGCGCCCTTGCGGGTGGGGTAGGCACTCCTCAGGGACAGAGCAGGGAGACTATGTGGGGCGCATGAGGCAAAAGCAACCGAGGTCGCTGAGGCTGGGGCCAGGCAGCTCCTCCATCAGCTGTGGAGGGATATGAGATGGGAAAGTTCTCACCGTCTAAACCCAGAGCCCACATGGACTTTGTTCTGCACCCCAAGAGGCAGCCTCGAATCCAAGAGCTGAACAGAGCTGGCCTGGCCCCGTGCAGAGGCGGTACGCGCGCGGTCTCCAACAGGTGACCCTCCAGACAAGGGAAGCTCCGGGCGGCCTGGAGGCAGTGGCCCGCCGTTCTGAGTCCTGCTGACCAAGCACAGGGTAGCAGTGAGCACCCGACCATCACAACAGAGCAAGCACCCGCGCAGCCATGACACGGATTTCCAGTAAGTAGTTGGGAGTTGCCACGTGAATGCCAGGGCATGACTGAAGCACATGAAATAGCTGCTTCCAAGTCTGAAACCACTGGAAACGCTTATTTCTGGACAATACAAAAGAGTATCTAACTAACCTTTCCCAGAATCCATCTTGCCTGGATCGTCATGATAGCGGCAAAGAGCGAAAGCACCTCAGGCCCAATGAGGGTTTCCGAGCAAGAAACCTCAACATACAGAAGAGAACATCACTGAGGACATCAGAACCATAACCTCTGGAGGCTTTTCTGGCCTGACAAACAGTCCAGAGAATGCTACGAGGACAGCAACGGGGAACTCAGTCCAGAGGGAAATAACAGAGGCTCTGGGAAATGTTCTCATTACACTCACAGCAAAAATAAACAAATTAAAAAAAAATCTAAGAGAAAGTCTTTAAAGCCCATACTTTATTAGGGAAAAAAAGAAAAAGAAAACTAGTGATCGTGACTCAGGGCCCAAGTCCATCCAGCCAGTGGTGGGGCGACAGCGAGGATGTCATCCCCGACCCAGGACTGAGCGTGTCTGGGGGGAACCAACCACCCAGCTTGCCTGGACCCACCCCCCCCCAGCATCAGCCCTGAAAGTCCTGCGTCCCAGTAAACTGCTGGTCACCCAGGACAGACAGAACGCACTGCTCTCTGGGAGCCTGTCCTCCTGGAGGGAGAAGGCGACCACAACGGTGGTCGATCGTGGCCAAGAGGGTGTTGAATTTTAGGAATATTTACTTAATGTTAGAACCGGCATTTTGGTTCTAAGTAACGGCTCCTGCAACAAATTTCGAAAGCCACTTGCCTGGCGCGCCCTCCCTCTGGTGACCCGCCCCGCGGGCTGGCCTCCTCCCCACCAGCACCTGCGCCCAGGGCGGCCTGCAGACTGATGGTCCCACGTCAGTACGGGCCCGGCAGTCAGCAAGCAGCCGCCTCGACTGGCCATGCATCTGACTCGACAGCTGAATCTGATAACACAGTGGTGACAGAAACAGATTCTTCTGCACAATAGAGAAGAGCACACATGGGCTTTTCGTGGGATAGCTGGCTAAATTCACCAACTTTTGGAAATACATCATTTCTGTGCCTCGCCCTTTATTCTAGGAACTTCCACTGGAGTGTGAAAAGCCTCACAGGGAAGGGTCGCCGCCCACTCCTGGGACGCCCGCTCGGGACCACACGTTCTCCTCCAGTTCCCTGCGCCCCCAGCACCGTCCCTGCTGTCGTGGTGAAGCCAGGCAACAAGCACGGCACATGAACACTTCAGGGCGAGTCGGGCAGTGGGCACTGTCCCCCGCCCCCCTCGCACTCGCCCACCGGGACCACTGGGGACCATCGGGGACCACCAGGGCCTCCCTCCCCAGCCGTCGCCTCTTGTCCCTCAAGGCGGGCGCGCCATTGCTTGGCCAGCCCAGCGTTTCGAGGTGTGCATCTGAGAAGCAGCACACGCTTCATTGGTAACGGGCGTTGTGATGTGTCTGTACACCCAAAACTTGACAGTTTTCCCGTAAAGATCCTGAGACTACCTGCAGGAAGGCGCAGGTAACCCCGCGGGGCGCGGGCTGGGGGTGCGGAGGCCTGTTCCTGAGCCTCGCGCCTCCCGCTGCCACTCCTGCCCGAATGAAGCGGCACAACAAGCCAGTCTCCCCGCTTCGGAACCCAAATGCCAGGCCCGGCTGAGAGGGGTGACTCCCGCTCAAGCCCGGGGCTCCCCACAAGCCCTCCCGGAGGACTGCTTTTACGGGAATTAAAAGCCCACAGACCAGGGCTTCCCTGGTGGCGCAGTGGTTGAGAGTCCGCCTGCCGATGCAGGGGACACGGGTTCGTGCCCCGGTCCGGGAGGATCCCACATGCCGCGGAGCGGCTGGGCCCGTGAGCCATGGCCGCTGAGCCTGCGCATCCGGAGCCTGTGCTCCGCAACGGGAGAGGCCACAACAGTGAGAGGCCCGCGTACTGCAACAAAAAAAAAAAAAAAAAAAAGCCTGCAGACCAGACACTGGCTCCTTTCTCATTCACAGAGGGGTCCCTAACTCAGGCCTCTCCCAGAACTGCCTGCTCCCACCCTCACCCCCATGCTCCCCACCGGAAAGCCCCCGGACGGCCCGCAGCCCCACCTCCCCAGGTGCGACTGCTCACGCCGGGCTGCCTGCTGCCACCTCCCCCTCCTCCCGCTCCTCCTTCCTCCCCCTCCTCCTTCCTCCCCCTCGCCCAGCCCCGTGCAGGTCAGCCCAGGCAGCGTGCACCGGAAGCGCTGCCGGCCCGCCGTCCTGCACCCACCGAGCGCCCCAGCGCAGCACTCGAGGTTTGCAGGCCTCCTGTCTGGACCCTCACACATCCCAATGCCCCACCGGAGCCGCTGACAGGTCCCCAGCAGCATCCTGGCGTCCACACTCCCGCTGCTCAGGCCCCCTGGGGAAGCCTTACCACCTCCGCACAGGTGCTCCGCCCAGCCCTCCCACCGCGACAGGAGCAGGTGGCAGGGACCCGGCGAGGGCTGTGCCTCGGGTCCTAAAAACAGAGCCCAGCACGCGGACGCCCCTCCTCCGGTATCCGCACCACCAACCTGCCGCCCCCGGCGAGGCACGGGGCGTCCCTGGCCGCCTGCACGAAGGGCCACCACACACGGAACAGCCTCGCCGGCACCGTGCCCCTTGCACTCGGCCCTCCCCTGGGGCAGGCTGCACACCAGGAGGGGTCGGGGCCCCTTCAGCCAGGGACAGGCTTGGGTGCGCTGCTTTTCCCGCAATGCAGAGGACCATGCTCGCCCACACTGGTGTCCAGAAAGCATAACCGAACACACAGGTAATGCATTTCTTTACGCCACTTCTCGTCCCCAAAGGACTTCTGACAGTGTCCCTGCTTTCCCACCAAAGGCGGCACGCATGGTGCGTGGGGAAAGCCGGCGCTAGTGACAAATAAACCCGGGCTGAAAACTCCTACCCCAGTGGTTTGTGCAGGTCGCTCACTCCCAGGCAGCCTCCTCACATGCAAACAAAGACCCTGAGTGTCCCCCTCAGCAGGCGACCTCGAGAATTCCCTAGGACAGACTGGGTAAAGCCTCCAGCAAGGCCTTCAATAAATGTTAGTATCAGCAGTATCATCACTGCACTGACCAGAACCTCCTGGAATGTAACTCTACCAGGCTGAACCTGAGTGATATGAGGGTAAAGAGACCCCGAAATAAGGCCCATTTCCACATACACACAAAAGTTATTTCAGATCTTCTAATTCTGACAAAGCTCACCTAATGGACCACATTACCCCTCACTACTGCGACTCCCTCTCACACAGGAAAACACTGTCATATGCTGGTGTCGCTGCTGGTTCCTGGCCACTGCCATAGTGTCGGGTCCTCCAGGAAGTTCTTTCAATTTAACCGACGATTAAGGTCAGGCCTCCCAGAGACAAGTGACTCGGGACTGGGAACACATACGTGCTAAGCCTACGTGCCCGCTCTAGGCCCACCCAGCACAAGCTGGCCATCAGCATGGCACACCTGGACATAGAACTCTGCCACCCGAGCGGGAAGCTCCTTGAGACCAGCCACTTCAGTGGCTCCCAAATCAGCCACTGTAAAAAACTAGAAACAGGCAGCTGGGCAAAGCACCTCCTTAGAGACAAAAGGCATTTCAGAGACCTGGCAAATCAGCCCTAGGCTTCATGATGCTCCAGGCGAAACGAAGGTCTGCGCCACATGGAATCACAGTCACGGGAGGTGGAGCCCAACTGAGACCCCGTCCCTAGTCTTGCCTCCACCAGAAACAGTTTTGTAACTGAGTTAACAAATGTCAACTATTATTATTATTATTCAGGGCTCACCATGGGGGGGCCCGGGTCGATTCCCCAAATGGGATTCTCTCCCAGTAGCTCACAATAGCCCTGTGAACAGCAATGCCGTTTTCCTGATTTTTGGAGAAACGAAGGCTCGGTAAAGGTTAAGGGACTTCACTTGAGATCACAGATAGTAATTAAGGAGCCAGGTCCAAACTGAGTCCATCTTGTTCCCAGAGGCTGGAACCTTAACCCTGCGTATACCACCCCAAATGAGGGCGTGGATAGTGTTAAATCTGTAAAACTAGGATGCTGATTGGATGGGGTGGGGCATAGGGACAAGGATGCTGGCTGGATGAGGGGAAAACAAGGATGCTAACTGGACTGAAGAGAAACAAGGATACTGACTGTACTGGAGGGAAAACAAGGATCCTGGTCAGTTCCTCACCCTTTTTCCAGTTAGTCTCATCCTTCTATGAGACTATGGTTCCAAATTAAAATTTCTATCTAGGCAGTGCTTCATACTTCACAAAATAGTCATCTATTACCTTCTGTGCTTACGCTTATCCAGGTAGAGTAAGTGTGATCCCTGCCATCCCACAGCTGAGGAGGCAGCTAGGGGTTTACAGCTGCCCAAAGCACCCAGCTAGTAAACGGCATCACCAGAATCCCTCCCACAACGGGCACCTCATAAATAAAAACTCAGTTCAGCTTCCCCAAAATGTATTTGGTTGCATATATGAGAGTTAACCCTTACCTGACACCGTGAAAATGCTTCTACCCAGAGAGAGAAAAAGCAAGACCAGCCATTCAAAGGGAAAGATGGGCGTGAAATATAATATGGCTGTCCATGCTTAACGTTTGTTTGTAAAACTAACGCCAAAGTTTTGGTAACATCTGCACGTTCTGTCATAACCACAAGACCGAAAACTATAACGCAGGGATAACATGTCGGGTTTGCAACTCGAAGAGATTCACGTGTCTCTGAGGAGTTACAAAACCATACACAGATCCATAAGCACAGGCGCCTTAGAACAACAACACCGGCTGAGGACGGACCCACGTGGGACGGGAACTCGGAGCTTGTGTGGATTGGAGAGCTCTCCTCAGGCAACCCTAAGCCTGCCCTGGAGATGCTCAAACATTACGGTCCCCTGGAGCACTTGCAAAGACACAAGTCCCCAGATTCTGACCCAGTAGGTCTGGCAAGTGGCGCTATAATCTTCCTTTTAACCAGCACACTCAGTAATTCTGACACCAGCAGGGTTCAGACCACCTTCTGAGAAACTGTTCTGCTATAGCTCGCGAGTATCCCACTTCAAGGAGAGTAACGGGGCCCGCGTTTCCGTGGTGGCTCTTATAACGCCGACAAGTGGGCCAGATCTGAAGGGGACACCCTCGGCCCCTACTTTTAGTCCTTTTTTGGCAGGTAAAAACAAATAAGAAATACCTACCAGTTATTTATTAAAGTTCAACATTAAAATGTCCCATCCCATATTTTGCCCTGAGATTCAATTCACTCTCTCCATCCATCCAGAAACCTCTGAACATCCAGGGCTGGAATTGCCCAATCTGTCAATAAAGTGAGAGTTTTCTAAACTATCATCCACATGACTCAATTTGTCAGTAAAAACCTGCCACCAGCGCTGTGCTTGCAGAAAAATGTCCATAAATGCATTACTGCAACTGGCAGATCGATGTCTATAATAAAAACAAACAGATTTGACAAGTGCCGGCTTTTACGAGTCCTGCCATTGGTGGACCGCACATTCAGTCTCACCCGCAGACTTCTGGGAATGGGCAACAGACCTCGGGTTAGATACTCTGCTGACTTCACAAGTGTTACAGGTAGGAAATTATTCTAATGAGAAAATTTTCCAAGGAAGAGGGTGAATGTACTAGGCATTTATAGCTCTCTCACAATTCCTTTCACAGTTACACACATACACACATGACAACAAGTTGCACAACCCTAAGAAAATGTTTCTGTAGAATTTTTAACTGGTTTTTATCACAGCTGCATCACAGGCCAAATGAGTTTACTCCAGGTTGGGGGAGGGGGAGGGTACAAGGGGACACGAGGCCTGGAGACCCCCACTCCTCTGCTAAGCCCCCAGTCTAACTGAAAACAACCTGTGGTATCAGAAACAAGTGTCAGCATTTAGCACGTGGCCAAGGATGTCACTGCCGTGTCAGTGGCCCCCGGGGCAGCCTATTTATTTAGTTGTTTAGCTGGAGCAGACATCAGGAGGATGGCAGCCACAGACGGGCTTAACTGCCAGGGATTTCGAGCACTTTGGCAAGACACTGTCTGTGACCAATTTACACGTAAGCCACGTCTGCCAAAACCACGTTGATTCCTTCAAAGTTTACAAAAGGTCACAAAAATGATTTATTCCTCTTCTTAGGCAATTCATTTTAACAGTGATATAAAGGAGTGGGTCATTGACTGTACCCCATATACTCTTTTTTTTTTAATAAATTTATTTATTTATTTTTGGCTGTGTCGGGTCTTTGTTGCGGTGCACGGGTTTTCTCACTGTCACGGCTTCTCTTGTTGCGGAGCACAGGCTCCAGGTGCGCAGGCTTCAGTAGCTGTGGCACGTGAGCTCAGTAGTTGTGGCTCGCGGGCTCTAGAGCGCAGGCTCAGTAGTTGTGGCGCACGGGCTTAGTTGCTCCGCGGCATGTGGGATCTTCCCGGGCCAGGGCTCAAACACATGTCCCTTGCATTGGCAGGCAGATTCTTAACCACTGCGACACCAGGGAAGCCACCATATATTCTTTACATGGTTTCCCCAAGCCCTGCGGCCCTCCTTGATAAGCTCTTTATTACTGTTAATTTTTTAAAGAAAATTTAAAAGAAAACTAGACTATTTCTTCCCACTGACCAGCAGATAATGCAGCAGTTACCCAAATGCCACAGAACACACATCTCGCAGTATTTTGCCTCTAACAGTGGATGTCCAACTTTCATCTACCTATGCCCAAGAAAGGCCTCCAGAGCTAACGGGATGGGAAAACTGAGGTCAGCCAAGGGGAGACAAGCCATCCTGCACAGTCAAACCTCCCTCCCCCTCCCAGATAAACCACACACACTTTCAAACCAAGAATGGGCAATGGATTGGTTCATTTATGAAAAGGCCACTCTCACCCAATGGTATTATATTATAGTTTATACGTCTTTGATGTTTAAATCTTCAGGTTTCCTTTAAATAATATTCTGTGATAAGACCCCAACCTCTTTCAGAAACTACCAGAAACTACCCAGGAAACAGAGGGTCTGGGAGGACTGTGACAGGAGCCAAAGGAGCTCAGGGCCTTTCAGGGACCAGGAGCCTCAGAGACGACACAGGATGTCAAAAACCTCAAGGAAAGTGGGTCTAGAAGAGGAACTTCACCCTGGGGCCATGGAGGGAGGTGGGGTCACAGCCAAGTGTGAAAACAAACCTGGCAATAATGTTAACAGATGACTATGGGAAAAGAGAATTCAGAAAGCACTGTTCTGCTTCCTTCTTTTCCTACCAAGGAGAATATACTACAAAACTGAAAAGGGCATTGATGCCCAAAAACGGGGAGTTGAAATACAAGAGTCTTGGTTTGAATCACTGGCTTCTAAATGTCTGTCCTCTGCAAAATAAGAATAAAGGCAATCTAGCAAGTTTATTTTATTAAAAAATAATAAGAAGAGTAAACTCTTTGGGGTTCCTGAGAAAGCAAGAGAAGAGGCCTGGAGGAGAAAGTCCACAGGAACGCCAGGGAAGTCGCGTTCCTCCTCAGGCCCTCCTTCCGCCTCCTTCCCTGAAGGAAGGATGGATGGTCCCTGAGTGAGACATCTGTAAGGGAAACCGTGGAAGAGCAGGTCTGAGTGGAAGATAAGGCCCAGGTGAGGCTCGACTGATAACCCAAGCAAGACCAAAACAGAGGAAAAGAGGTTTAAGAACCGCCGCAGCTGAACACGAGTAAGACGTTAACCACTGTGTCCACACCTGGGGCTTTATTTCTTTAAACCTTGCTCTCCAACAGTGAGGCCTTTTTAAAGCAGCATCTAATGACATTAGTTAAATCTAGTTTGTGTAATACAGATTTATTTTAATGAAAAGAATATTCACCTAGAAAAGTACCTTAGTGTAGTTCTGCCCTTGAGGCCTGGTTCACCCAGCCCCAGACTGTAACAGACACCCCTCTCCCACTCAAATCCTAACTCAAAACAAGAACCCAAGCAGAAATGAAACGCCTGCCAGCGCAAGGCCAGCTCTCCTTTGCAACTTGCAGGCTCTGGACCTGAGCAAGGGCGCACCTGGCGTGAACTGTCTCATGGGACAAGGTCTGAGTTAACTCGATATTAACCACCAGCTGGGGGTGGGGGATGGAATGGAAAGGGCAGCCCTGACATCATTTTCTTAAAGTTGTTTACCCCCATGGCGGGCTAAGCTTCCTTGTGTCCTTTTCACCTGAGTGTTTTCTCCACCAGGGACTCATGAAAGCAACACCACCCCCCACCCCATCAGGTCTCGGGATGGGGAGATGTAGAGGAGGGCCTGGCTTAGCTACTTTAAGAGCTGATAGTTAACTGGCCAGTCTAATCCTTAGCTTTTCGTGTTCTACAGCTTCGTGTTCTGCTGCTAACAGCTGCGGTGACCCCTATCCGGACAAATCAGTCCCCCCCTGCTTGATGACCATCCACTCAACCAGGCAAAAGCTGTGCTCACATATACAAAATGTGCTTCCAGAACAAGGTCAGCTACTGAGTTGAGGCACAGAGAACAAACACCATTCTGAGATTCAGGAAACGATGAGCCCAGGGAGTGAGGAATACCGCTTAGAACTGCTCTACAGCGTTATCACCGACTTGGGAATTACGGCGCCCAGGGTAAGCGGCTCTCACACTTCCCTTGTTTACGTGTTGCTGTTTACGAAGGCGATTAGGGCGTAATGTATACCAACATCTGATGAGGACGCCAGAACGCGGCCCTCCTCTCACCCTCTCTCAAGCATGAGGCCATGCGGGGTTCTGCACAAGGGGTCTGCTAAGGGCCTGCTGCTAGGCAGGCCCGGACTACGGGCTTCTGGAAGCTTCCTGGAAACAGAAGGCAGAGGAGCGGCCCCCTTGGCGCTGGTCAGCAGTGCAGGGCAGGAGGGCGTCGAAGGTGTTGACCAACTAGAGGTTCGGCGGAAGCGGCCACAACTCCCAGGCCAGGCCACTGTCATCCAACTTGGCCGAGGAACCCCCACGCTGGGAGAAGGCTGGCTACACCTGGGCATACCTGGTCACACTTGGGACCCACAAGGGTCAGCTGGGGGGATGGTCAGAGCGGGCCCCACCACGATGGCAAGGTGGGGTGGGGAGCGCTCAGAAGACCACTGGGGGCTGGACTGCCCCAAGGGCTCCAGACGCCTGCTCTCCCCAGGGAGAGCCCCGAACTTTGGCGGGAGAAAGGCAACCCAGACACTCACCGCGCTGCCCAAACCGCCGACCGAGAGAAGCTGCAAGCGCAGGGACGCGCAGAGCTGAGTAAGCGCGTGAAGCCCGGGCAAGTCCGTGGCGCGGGGGCGGGGCCGAGGTTTGTGGGCGGGGCCTGACGTACGCCTCCCAGGGCCCACACGCACCGGGACGTGGCGGAAGCGCGGCCGGGAGGCGCAGAGGCGGGGCCGAGTCGAGGTTCGGGGGCGGGGCCCAGAGTGGGAAGGGACCTGGATGTGAGGGCCGCGGGGCCAGACGCGCGGGGGCGGGGCCTAGGCTAGTGGGGCGGGGGCGAGGATGGGCACCGCCTCCCCGCTGGAGCACGCTCGCCCAGGTAGGAGCATGCCCAGTGCGGCGGTTCCGGGGTTCACCCCGCTCTGCGCAGGCTCGCTGGACGTGTGGCGCTGCCTGGCGCGTCTTTTGCAGGACCCCGGCCCGGCCCGGCCCGGCCCGGCCCTCTCCGGCCTCGGCGCCGGGGCCCTGCGCTCCTTTGCAAGCCCTTCCTACCCGCACGAGCTGGGCCGCGCCCTTCCCGCCCCCTCTGTTTACCAACTGTCAGCACCGTAGCACTTGGCGAGCGCCCTCTGCCCTGTAGCAGGGCAGGTGTGGAGGCGAGGGCGGGTCTGGAGGCTCGGCGTCTGGTGCACCCAGTAACCTAGTTGCTGGTTCCCGCCTGCTACTCTCCCTGCGGCCGCTTCCGGAGGGCAGAGACCACGCAGAGCTCAGCAGGACAACATCTGGACTCTGTACACAGTAAAGGGTCTTGGGGTTAGCCTCTAGTGTTTGTGACGGGTCTCTCGCCATCCATGGCCTCTCAGATGCTGCCTGATCACCAAGACCTAGACTCGCCCAGTCTCAGTGGCTGTTCAGTGAGCACACGTGTGCCTGGCACTGCTTGGTGTTGTGTGGACATTATTATGGGTTGAATTATGTCCCACAAAAGAGATACGCTGATATCCTAGCCCCCCAGTACTCTGAATGTGACCTTATTTGGAGATAGGGTCTTTTTACAGAGGCAACGGGTTAAAATAAGGTCATTAGGGTGGGCTCCTAATCCAGTATGACTCATGTCCTTACAAGCAGAAGGCCATGAGAAGACAGAGACCACGGGGAGAACTCCATGTGCCTATGGAGAAAGGAAGTGATCCTTCTGCAAGCGAAGGAACACCTGGGACCCACCAGAAGCTGGAAGAGAGGCGTGGGACACATTTTTCCCTAGAGCCTCCACGTGGAGCATATAGCCCCGTGGGCACGCTGATGTCAGACTTCCGGCCTCCAGAACTGTGAACTCCAATACACGTCTGTTGTTTCAAGCCACCAGTTGTGGTACTTCCCACAGCAGCTCTAGGAAACGATACGCATTCTATCCAACCTGATTGACTAAGGACCCCGGTGGGTGGAATCATCCCTTGAACTTTCAGGGCGGTCACACACCCATTGGCACTCCCAGGCCCACGTGTTCTGAGCCACCATGCTATGGGCCTCCTAGGTTCCATTGCCTTAATGGGAGCAGAATCTTTGCCTTCCCAGGATGTACGACTCCTCTATTGGGATCTGGCCAAAATTCATACATCGGCACTTGGGACTTGCCTTTCCCAACACATCAACGTCGTCAATGAAAGTTCACTCAGAGGACCTCAGCAGTGTTTGCTTTGTGAAGAGCCCTGGTCACTTTACGTGGGCCACATCGTGGATCCTCCCAAGGCCCCCAGCCCCCAGGCCACACCTCGGCTGAGACGTGTTTGAACGGCTGCTCATGGAAAAGAACTAGGCCCTGGGTACAGCGTGGTGATCAAATTAATGCACTTTTTCTCCAGTGAGCCTGGACACAGCCTCAGAATCCTCCTCAGCACTGCTCCAGACAGCCATAAGCATTTAAGTTAAGATGCATGGCAGGCGAAGTGAAGCACCTTTGCTGTTTGTTCTGGTCTTTTCTATTAGCTCACTGTGAAACTTTAGGAAGTTTATTCAACTTCTCTAATCCTCAAAAATCATCATCTATGAAGGATCTTTATAGTAATCTACTCTATGTAGGGCATGTACATGTAGGTAGTAAACATTAAATGACAAGAACACACCTGTCCTCTTATAACCTGTTACTACCAGGACCCAATCAGAACTGGGATCCCAACAGAACTGAAAAGAGAAAATAACGCAAACATTGAATCGAGATGCTTACTGATACCCTGACAAGTGTACTGTGATGTAGTTTTACAATTAATACCTAAATCCTACTTTTCCTTTTATCTGACTAGTATTTTAATGTGAATTCCTAAGTTATTGTTAGCATCTCTGATTCCCACCCTAGGAAAGAAAGACCATCTTGGTGACTGGTTAGGTGGATTATGTGGCGTTGGGAAAGATGGGTGAGAGAGAGGGGAGAGTGCAGCACCCAGGGGAGACGCACGCACCTGACTCTGCTGAACAGGACTCCCTGGGGAGATGCACGCACCTGGCTCTGCTGAACAGGACGCCCTGCTGGGGAGGCTGAGAGATGCTGCAGCTGCCTTCACAGGGGCTCCAGGGAGAGGAGCCAAGTGGGGGACTTGGGGCCACAAGGGGGACAGAGGAAAGGCCACCACCCCTGCCCAGCCAAAGACTAAGACTTCAGCGTGTTTTATCTCGAACTCCCCCGTGAGCAGAACCAAAGTCTGCATTCCCTGCACTTGCTGGGAAGTTCTTTCCTTCTAGATGATAATTTTCAAAAATCAAAACATTTTCTCAAAAGCTATGCCCTATGCCTCATTCCCTCGTCCCATCGCACCTGATCCTCAACTGCATGCACTTCCTGTTAAGCAACACAAGGATGGCTCCCAATCAGGGGACTATCCTGGTGTGTAAAGAACACGGGGTCAGGAGACACGGGATGCGGTCTCACTGTGCAGTCCACCTGACCTCTCTGTTTGTAGGATGACAGCATTGCACTAGATGGATGAAGTTCCTTTGGGGTTTTCCATCCTCAGATTAATAAATCATACCCACTCTCCTCCCGACACAGGTTCCCGTGAATGACTTTTTACAAAAGAGGTGGAAAACCCCCCAGGAGCCTATGCTCAACTTCACTCTGATTTCTTCACGGGCCTCCCCGAATGTCCTTTAAGATAAGCCAGATTTCTTGTGGGTACTGGGAACTGTGTTCATTTGCATCATTTCTTTAAACATACAAATGGATACCTTTCAGGTTAAACAAATGAACACGACGTGTGATTGCTTCCAATGATTTGCAACCCAAGAAAGTTGTTTAATAAGCCTCTCTTTCCAAGCTACTTTTGTGACATTAGAGACCGTTTACAACAAAGCTGTCTTCAGTAGTCAAACTTAATCCTTACTATCCTGCCTTTGGGAAAAGAAGGGATTGTATAACGATCACATAAAACCTTGTGTGGTTTGAAAGCCCCAAACTCCGGACAAAAGTGTGAGTCTTGTAACAAAAGAAAGACTACAGAGCTTGCCACTTTAAGGGTTTTACATAGGGTTTTCTTTTAGGGTAGCATCTCCAGTGGAGAGCTTCGCCTGTTAACACAATTGATTTTCTCAGCCCCAGCGTTCCTGTAAAGGTTGGAGCCAAGAGCTGGCCAGAGTCAGCGCCCTGGACCTGGGTGGCGCAGCCAGCATGCGAGGACAGGGGCGCAGAGCATCCTGGCGGAGGGAAGAGGGGACCCTCAGGACCCGGGGTGGGCTCTGGTTGTCTCTGATTACACTCTGCTCTGCACTAGTGCCCAGTCTAGCTGGAGCCATCGTGATGTGGCTGCAGTGCTGGGAGGTCTTCTAAGAGAGCGTGAGAGAAGCTGAGGGCGGCGGGGTGGGAGCTTTGGGCTCCACCCTCGTGTGGGGCGTCGGGTGTGTGGGGGTGGGGAAGGCAGGGTGCTGCAGCCTCACCTGGAAGGTTGTGCGTGCTTAGCTCTTGCATTCCTACGAAGAGGCGGGAAGCCCTTCTGCCCAGGAACCCCGGGTGCTTCTGTTGACACCTGGCACCCTTCAGGCTCACCTTGGGCCGGGGAGGGCTCTCCCAGAGGCAGTCTGAAGACCTTCATTCAAGACCCTTCCTGAGACCTAGTTCAGCTGGGGTGCTTGCTGCAGGGCTGGAGACGCTGCGTCTAATGGGACTTGTTGCAGCCCCCAGGGCACTCACAGTTGAGTGGTGTACACAGACAAGGAAACGGGGTTTGCAGTCTGGAACGGTGGCTGGGGCAGTCAGGGGGTGCACAGCAAGGCCCCTCCCTGCAGCAGGGTCGCCTGTGTGCCTGGCCCTGGGCTGTGGGTGTCCCCACGCGGAGCAGCCTTGTTGAACAGCCAGGGTACCTGCTGCTGCTGTAAGGAAAGGTCTGAAAGGGAGTGAATGGCAGGGTGTTCATTGCCCGCCTGCCCCGCGCCCCGCAGGGAAAGGACCACTGATTTTTGTGGAATTTGGATCCAGTTGTCCAGTAATTGTTGCACAAAGACCATCCCGAGTCTTATATACCCTCTCCCTTCCCAAATGTGGCACCTTTGGATGATTAAATATCCAGGAAGCGGACGTAGTATATACAAATGAGTGAATACAAGTCAGCCCTGCCGATGTATATGTATTTGGAAAGGTTGCTTAGAGAACTACTTCTGCAAATGGAAACACTTTGGGGGGGGAGTTTTCCCACCCCACGTTGGGCCATCTGAGCGTGGGTCACTCAGGGCCCGGGTTTCTGTTAGATGTCGGCCCTTTTGAAACTGGCTCCTTCGCTCATTACAAAGTGTTTTTGATCCATTTTCGGGAAGGGCTTTGTTTGTAACACATTGTTGGCAGTTTGGGCAGAATCTTTTAAGTGGTGTGAAGTGCTGGCGAGTGTGCACCTGGGCCACCAGGAGGAAGCGGGTCTCCCCCCACCTCTGTCCTTCTGGGATGAGCCAGACGTGCCTGGGTTTTTGTGACTTGGAAATTAAAGCAAGAGACGTGGGGATTTTGAGACTGAGATTGTGATTTGTCCTCGTTCACGTCTGCCTGGGAAACTACAAATGAGAATTCAGACAGGAAAAACAGCCATACCAAGTGTTCTGTCTCAGCCTCCAAAATACTAATCTGAAGAAGGAAGGCTGGTGTATTCCCTCTGAGGGGAACTTCTTCAACTTAGCCCCCGTGCGCTGAGCTATTGATTTAAAGTAACACGAGGCAAAAATGGGAAGTGTCTTAACCACGTGAGTGGCAAAATTCGTGTGGTAAGGATGGTGCAGGAGGCTGTCTGTCCCATTGTCCCTTTATCTTTAGCATGAGATGACCGAGCTTAATCTGCAGAGTCGGGAATGACAGAGAGTGAGGTCCTGACAGTGGTCCCTCCATCTGTCTCACCAACAGCCACTGGACATGAAGCCCTCCTTGGTCCAAGAGGGTGCTGGACAGGAATAGACAGGGTTCTCATTCCTGGTGCTGGAGGGAGGAAAGTTGTGAAGCTGGAGCGGGTCACTCCCCAGGGAGAGGCCTTTGCCAGTTGTCCGGGCTCTTTCTGATGCAAATGGGGAAGCCAAGTCCAAAAGGCTTTTATTAGGAGGTCAGCCAGTCCAGCTCAGAGAATTGGAGGAAGGAGGGCTCCAGGACAGCAGAGACGAGGCCAGCTCTCCTCTCTTCTTCAGCTCCAGGCATGACCCACGTCTCTACCCATGACTCAGCATTACATCCTTTCAGCTCTGCTTCCCCAGAGATGAAACAAATTCTCTCTCCCAGCTTCCCCTGGGCAAAAATATCCCAGGGAAGAGCTCTGATTGGCCCAACACAGGTAATTATGACAAACTCTGGACCAATCACGGTGGCTGGGGGAATGTGGTAACATCCCAGGGGGTACATGCACCTGTGTGGTCAGGAGAACAGATGTGATAAGGGCAGGATTGCCATGAGGTAGGGAGCCACCAAGCTTGTACCCTGCCTGTTCACAGGGATGGGCCACCCACTGTGTGCCGGCCCCCGGGGCCCTGCATGTCACGCTTACATGCTGTCTCTTCAGTCTTCACAGCTGTTCATCACTAGCTATGCCTGTGGGTCGGAGGGGGAGGAGTGGGGGAGGGGCAGGGCTTCCTGCAGCCCCATCGCCTCCTTGGCAGTAGAGGTGGCCTCAGCCACTAAGTAAGTGCCCAGAGGGATGGGACTGTGTGCAGTGGTGCCTTCTACAAAGTCTGTGGACAAGGGGACCTGTTTCACGAGGCTGTACCGGGGAGACCACTTGGTACCAGCCCAGGATGCTCTCCTAGAGTTGGACGCCCCCCACCCCACAAGGCCAAGCAAAGCACTGCAAATTGTGCCTCAATTCTTTGTCTTAGGGATTAATCTTCATTAGCACTTTATTGGATTCATTAAATTACTCAAGCCCTAGCAAGATAGGACTCATAGAAATGAATAGAACAATAATAATAGCTGAATATTATTGATGGCTTAAGTAGCACTCCCTGGGCTGGGTACTTGATGTTCATCACCTTTTTGAATTCTCACAATAACCATATAAGGTGGATAATATCATTATCACAGTCTTGTAAATGAGGAAACAGAGTGGTTGAGTAGTTTGCCAAGGTCACACAGCAATGAGTGTTAGAATTGTTTACACCCTGGTTTACTGTGTCTTTGACTTGCAAAAGCAGTACAAGAATGAGAATTGCATTCACCGAGCTTCATGGGGGGGGGGCATTTCTGGCTTTCTCCTTCAAGCTCTACTGTCTCCATTGTATGTGGCAAATCTCCCATCAGGCATCCTGCTGGACCACTCAGGTTCTTGCCTGGGTAGATGTTCGGTTATTTCCTGCTGGGGCACCAAGCACGGATCCTGGGGCTCTGGCGCCACTGTGGCCATCTTTGCTAGGAAGGGATCCTATTGAGATAAAGAGAAATGGCCCAGACCACACCGTTGAACCCCTAGATCCAGCCAGATCTGAAGGTAGACACCCTTGGACTTCTCATTTCTGTGTGACAATGAATTCTTTTGTTTGAATAAACAAGTTTGAGTTGCATTTCTGTCATTTGTAACCAAGAGGCTCGAGCATTACAAGGGTCCCGCAGATACTGTGCTACCTATTCTTACGTGTGTTATCCTTTTAAGAATTCATAAATTTGTGAGACGAGGATCATTACATCCATTTTATAGTGAGGAAAGTGAGGCTTAAAGAGGTCAAGTTACCTGTCCAAAACCACTCAGCTATGAAATGGCAGAGCCAGGGCTTGCCCCGACTAATTGATCCCCAAGGATCAATTGTTCCTAAGGATATTCCCAAGGATCAATGTTCCTAAGGATATTCCCAATTCCTAGGAATATAGGATGGGGGCGGGGGGAGGAGAAAAAAGGAAAGAGGAGAGAGGGAGGAGGGAGGGAGGGAGGAAGGGAGAGAGTGAAAGAGAGAGACAGAGAAAAGACTCTGTTAGCATTTTTGAATTGAGGAATTTAAAATCTTTGGTTGGCAAGTCATGATGGTGTATTTCTAGGGCTTTGGAATTTTATCCTGCTATTTGTTCTTCAAATAAAAGAATCAGAGTTGCTGACTTAGTTTAAACCAACTCCAAAGACTGCGGAGTTGACTGCTGATTAAAAACTTGTCTTTCTTGGTCTGAGAAAGGAATAGCAGGTATGACTTCCCTGAATAGGCTCCATCTTACAGATTTGATTTTTATTTGTAGCACTTGAGAATGTCGATGATTGGAAACATGTAACTTGATTATTAACGAGCCAGAAATAGTAACTGAGTGTTCACTTTGGCATCTACCCATGCTTGTATGATAAAAATAAATTTGGAAGAAGTCTAAATATGAGATTTTGGAATCATGAGTCTTGCAGTTGTTTTGTTGCCCCATCTTAGGGAGTCCGTGGGCTAATTCCGAAGTATAATGGGCTCCTAGATTAATGGAATCTCCAGATGATAGTAATGTGAAAGGCCACTTTGGATTCAGTGAGCTTTGCCATTTGTGAATTGAGCCTGAATCTTTCAAGAAGTAAACAAATTCCAGCCATTTTATTTCTGCTCCCTTTCAGAGACGTGCGATCATTTTTAATGGATAAACCTCTACTGCATTGCATTTTTCAGACCCTCATTGTTTCATTTTCTTTCAGTTCTGCTATCTAAAACTTTTCTCCCAGCTCATCTTTCCTGATTATCTGTTCCTTCATACATATTCTACAGCCCAAGCCCCCTGCGTGCTGAGCACTGGGGAGGGCTGAGGACAGGGGTGGCGTGGTGCTCAGGAAGGCGGGAGCCAGGCTCTTCTAACCTCGTTAGCCACAAAAGGAGTTTCAGCTTCGCATCGACTTAGAAATGCCGCTATCAGAATTGGGTTCCAGCCTGCATCTTGCATCAGCGGAGATGGGTACTGTGATTGCTGTGTTGAAATGTGTGCTCAAATGCATTGGGGGTTTATCCTATTTTTCAAACTTCCAAATAGATAATGTCAGAACATTTCTGAAATGGGATACTAACATCGAGATATACGGCACCAATCAGCAAGCATCAGGCCAGCAGAGCGGAGGAGGAGCGTCTAGGAGACTCCTGGAGAATTTCCATTTCCATTCCCTGTGTCAACAGCTTGGCAACTTACCTTCTAGATTGCTTTATGGCTTCGGGAGAAATTCTCCGCAGGCCCCTGTGTTATACTCAACTCAGTGTTCAAAAGCCAAGGAATTAGATATGCTGTCATTTACAACACTGTTTATGAAAGTATCTCTTTTGCATTGTTTGAAAATCCAAAAGGAGTCAAACTTTGACAGTTTAAGACAATGGCAGGGGGGTCCTGGCGACTCCCGAGTGCAGCCTCGGCTGTTTGAGGCTCTTTTGTCGAAAATGCAGTTTCTTTTGGAGGACTTCTTCCCGCCTGGGATGCTTCGCTGGAAACTTTTGCCTTTTTGGAAGGATTTCTTCCCTATGAGGCAGCTGACAAAGGTCATACTACAAATATGTTGCTGGGATGGTAACATTTTGATTAGATACGCAAAAGTCTTCTAGCCTTCCCTAGGATGTCACAGGCTAACATTTTTCATTGTTTTAAGAAAATCACGTAAGTTGATGCTATTCCGCAATAGGAACTGGACTTTTGTGGCTTATTTCCTTTGCTGCAGTGTGCCGGCACCCTGGGCATCGTCGCAGGGGGTAAATGACTCGCCCCCAAGAGCCGAAGGCCTGGAGGGGGCAGGGACACCCACAAAAGTTGGAATGGGTTCCATAGTACCGTATTCAACTTAGTATAATGCGTAGAATTCAGAAATAATCCAATCCTCCAAACGAAAACACCTCCACTACCAATCAAAGGAAGGTTGATTTAATACCAGAACCAAGTAGATATGTTTAATATGGACCAAAATATATTTATTAAATTATCTATTTTCCTCATTAGCTACCTGAAAAATTAGAAACCTATTTCTCTCTCTCTCTCAAGTTTGAAAAATCACCTCCTTAAAGACGACTACCAGAAAGCATTTATCAAAAGGCCAGTTCTGGTTCTGAAGCTTATCACTAAAAGGTCCATGTGTGCGCTTATGTCGCTCCACCTCAAAGATGATCAGTAACAGAAAATACTTCAAAAATGGTACCAGTAAGTGGACATCATGAATTGTTCTCTGATACTGCTGTGAAAAACAAAGCACAGATGCTCAGCATTAGAAGACCGAGTGAGAAACTGTAAAGAATTTTGACAGATGACATCATGGTGCACAGAAGAAAAAGTGGGCACTTGGAGGGAGTTCCCTCCCTCCCCACCCAGGGTCAATGGTTGCACCCATGTTTTCACGCTGTCCCTGAATTCTTTGTCCAGTGATTCTAACTGATGAACTGCAGTTTCCTTTGAGCCCAGTTCTGCCAACAGAGGCTTCCACTTGTGTTTGTTAAGGAGCCAAAAATAACCTTTAAATAATTAAATTCCTTAGTTTGTTTTGGTGGCATGAGAAGACGAAAGTGGCAGCATCATTTCCCGGGATGTGCTCCAGCGAGGAATCTGGAGACCCGGGCATTCATCCTAGTTCCTGTGTTTCCTGGCTCTGCTGCCTTCTCCAAGTTCCTTACCTGCACAAAGCCTCAGTCTTACTGTCTGTAAAATGGAGATAATAATACCTCACTCACTGAAGGTTTGCCACTGAATGTGATAGTGTGAGTGGAAGTGCTACCACAATATCCCCCTCACCGCGCCAGGGCCTTCCGTTACTGGCTTCCCTGGGGAAGGAGGACACGGTTATAGCTGTTCAAAATGCTTTCATGGGGCTTCCCTGGTGGCGCAGAGGTTAAGAATCCACCTGCCAATGCAGGGAACACAGGTTCAAGCCCTGGTCTGGGAAGATCCCACATGCCGCGGAACAACTAAGCCCGTGTGCCACAACTACTGAAGCCCGCGTACCTAGAACCCATGCTCCGCAACAAGAGAAGCCACCGCAATGAGAAACACGCACACCCCAAGGAAGCATGGCCCCCGCTCTCCGCAACTAGAGAAAGCCCACGCACAACAACGCAGATTCGATGCAGCCAAAAAATTAATAAATTAAATTAATAAATTAAAAAAAATGCTTTCATATCAATCATCGATTTTTCTCATAAGAACTTCAAGAGCCAGTTTTCTCCTCTGTCCTGACTCCAGGCCTGGTTATCCAGTGGTCTCTTTTGCATCTCACCAAAACTGCCCTTCCTCTGGAGTGCCAGGTCTTTGTGAAGTGTCACCAGAAGCCTTCCCTCCCCATGCTGCACGGGCCTTGGCATGTGATGCAAGCTTCTCTTTGCAGACATCGAATTGCAATGTGATTATTTCTGCAACTAGACATAAATTTGTTGGGATCAGGACTTGTCTTTTTGATATTTGGGTCTCACTAGCCTAGGCACATACCAGGTGGCAATAAATAGTAAGAATTAATTAATTGATTACATAAACGAAAAAATAGATGGATAATAGTCATTTTTATTTTTAGACAAAATTGAAAATACAAACTCTAATAGAAATCCACTTCTGTTGATACCAGCTGTGGTTTCTTTCTGAATAAATATCAGAAGAAGTACTAAGGCTGTCCTTTTCGCCAGCCCTACCACCAGGGCCTTCATCTAAATCTGGACCATCTCATACCTGGATGACTACAGGAGGCTCTACCTGGTCTCTGCCACCAGTTTTCCTTTCACAGCCCTGGTACACGTGCACAAGGTCAATCTGATGGAACCTCAGTGCCGCCAAGATTCCAGGCCCTGCCCAGCCTTGCCTTAGGCTTCCTCGGCATCCACAGAGGACTCAGGGCTCCAGCCAAACCCCAAAGCAAGACAACTCATTGTCATGACGGTGTGTCTCCCTCCCCACTCCCACCCAGGCTGTGTCCTCTGAAAGTGCAAGGCTGTGACTTGTTCACCCGTGTGTCCTCGGCACCTAGAATAGTGCCTGATTCCTAAGGGGCTTAATAAACATCTGATGGGCAAACAAACAAATGAACAAATGGACCCCATGAGCCCATAATTCTACTGAAGAACAGAGAACTAGACTCCATGGGTTGAGAGGGTCTCAGAAGGTTTCCTGATGGAGACAGGACTCAAAATGGAGCAAAATGGGCTGGGATCGGGGAGGCATGGAGAGGGGAAAATCCATCTCGAATGGAAGTGGAGACGGGGGCGAGGGGTGTAGGCAGGGATCAGGGGGTCAAGCAAGCGCTGGGCGCAATGCAGTGGTCGGGGTGGGGGTGGGCTGGGGAGCCAGCGGAGGCTCTTGAGATGGAGGAGGAGGTGGGAGGTAAGTCTAGGGTTTCTTGCTTATATCCCACGTAGGACGGGACTGGCTCTCCGAAACCCAGGGGGCAGGGACAGCAGCCAGTTCATTCCAATGAGCAAGGGCAGCCTTCCGGGGAAAGACCTCAAAGAATAGCTAGTGTTTTACTTATCTATTTATTTATTTTCACCTTTTTATTTTTGGCCGTGTTGGGTCTTCACTGCTGCGTGCGGGCTTTCTCTAGTTGTGGCGAGCGGGGGCTACTCTTCGTTGCAGTGCATGTGCTTCTCATTGCGGTGGCTTCTCTTGTTGCAGAGCACGGGCTCTAAGCACATGGGCTTCAGTAGTTGCAGCACACAGGCTCAGTAGTTGTGGCTCGCGGGCTCTAGAGCGCAGGCTCAGTAGTTGTGGCGCACAGGCTTAGTTGCTCCGCGGCATGTGGGATCTTCCCAGACCAGGGCTTGAACCCGTGTGCCCTGAATTGGCAGGCGGATTCTTAACCACTGAGCCACCAGGGAAGTCCCACAGCTAGTGTTTTAAAAACATGTTTTTCTTATCAAATCTGTGGGGAAAATATGTATACAATAGCTGTAGTAATACAGTGATTATTGGCCCTAATTTATTCTCATGTTAAAAAATTTGATTATGAAATCAACCCTCCATCTGAAAATGACAGCTCGATCATGCAATGGGGGGATTTTTTTATTGGAACTGGTCTCTGCTATCACTCCACTGCCCATAACGCCAATACAGATTAAAGCTGCCATTTAAGAGAGGAATCCTTAGGAAGACCTCTCTAAGCCGCTGACAGTGTCACAGAAACAGGCTCTCCACCTCTGCATCCTATGTTTTGACTTCATCTATTTCTTTTCAAGCTTATTAATATGAAGACTGCAGCTCTTTCTGAATGCAGAATCAGAAACCACTGCTTTCACAAAAATCCGTGGGCAATCTTTCCCAACCATAAAATCATTTCCACTCTCCAACCATCAAGTTTTCACATGGATCTTGTAGATGTGCAAAAACTCAAAGCAAATCTATTAAAAAAAAAAAAGATGTCAGGCTGAAAATAAGGAAAATCAGAATGGGAGAAGAGAACACAAGCTGTCAGCGCCCCCCTGGCCTTCACAGCAGCACTGTTTTTATGATGAAACTACACTGCTCCCCATAAACTCTAAATCATTCTCACCTTCCCAGGAGTCTGTAAGCCAGACAATTGTTAAGGGGAACAACTCATAATATTACTGCAAAATTTCACAGTTGAAAGTCAAATAGCACTGATTTTGCTCTGCCAGCCTGACACCACCTTGACCATGACGATAAAAGTCCCTGGGCAGTGAGCATGTAGAGCTCGGACAGTGATGGTGGCACAAGCAACTCTTCAGTTTAAAACATGTCAGAATGTGGTCACTGAGGACGTGCCTCTTTTTCTCAATCAAAATTCGAACATTATGATAACGGGGAAATTAATGCCAACCACCACAACAACACAAGACCCCCACCAGTTACAATGACGCTGTGTGTGTGTGTAAAATTGGCTCATGAGACCTTAGAGGCTGAGAAATCCCGAGATGTGCAGTCAGCAGCCTGGAGACCCCAGAGAGCCCATGGTGTGTAGTTCCGGCCTGAGTCCGAGTCCGAAGGCAGAAGACCAATATCCCAGCTGGAAGACGGTCAGGCAGAGACAGGAATTCTCTCTTCCTCAGCCTTTTGTTCTATTCAGACCTTCCACAGTTTGGATGAGTCCCACCCTCGATGGGGAGGACCATCTGCTTTACTCAATCTAGTGACTCAAATGCTAATCTCATCCAGTAACACCTTCACACACACCCCCAGAATAATATTTAACCAAACATCTGGGAGCCCTGCGGCCCAGTCAAGTGGAAATATAATATTAACCATCACACGCTGGTATTTAACCAAATGTGTTGGCTTTGTTAACTCACTCCTCCATCACCAATCACTCAGACCACATAACCTGAGCCCCTGTATGGAAACTCAGTTCTTGGGCTATTTCTTAGAGAGGTCCCCGTGGGTAATACAGATGCCACAAGTGTAGTCACCGACATTCCCTGAACAGTGTAGGAAGGCACGCGTTTTCTTGCAGCCTCATGGTCTTACGTTAAAAGCCACTGTTCAGTATTGCAATGTGTGGAGTATTAACCTCTTAAGAAATGCTTGCTGTGCTTATTATTTCGGAGCGAGAGCCTGCATCCCTTGACCAGCACTCTTGTCCTCTTCTCCCACGTCCTTCTGTTCTTCCTTCTTCTCTTTCTTCTACAAACGGAGCACCCACTGTGGGCAGGTGATGGTGAAAGCAGACCTGAGAGGAGCAAGGAACAAGAAGACCCTCCCTGGTTCATTTTCTGGATCCATCGTCCGTTCCTTCGCCATTCGTTTTGGAAAAGTCATCTGGCATCTGTCTGGCAAAAAGCTGATGGCAGATCTGAAATGTGAAGGTGGCACAAGAAAGTGAGGTTTAGGATTATTTGGACACAAGAGTTGACATAACAAGGGAGTGGGGTAAAGGAAGGAAGACAGGTGAGGTGTGCAAAGTCCATTGGCTGAGGAGGAAGTTGGGGGTGCAAGGGACAGTTACCTAGGTCCCAGTGTGGAAGCAACCTAAGGAAAGACAGTGACCAGCAGTAAGTGAGACCAGCTTAGAACAGTAGGATGGAAACATCACTGCGTCCCACAAATACGTGAGACCCCATGGGCTGCTACACCATGGGATGCTCTGAGCCGGACAGACCACCACTGTACCACAGACCTGGGAACTGGGCCAAAGGGGCATCACTGGTCCCTCCTCTGTCTCTGTTAATGGTCTCTCATCTTGTCCCCAACTCTTCGTAAATAAACTCTCTTTCTTTCTGTTTTTAATTTTAAAAATTTTGGTAAAATACACATAACATAAATTTACCATTTTAACCATGTTTAAGTGTCCAGTTCGGTGGTGTTAGTGTACATTATTGTGCACCTGCCTCTGCCTTCCATCTTCAGAACTCTTTCCATCTTGCAAAACAAAAACTCTGTTCCAATTTAACAACAACTCCCCATCCACCCTCCCCCAGCCCCTCAACCACCATTCTGCTTTCTGTCTCTATGAATTTCACTAACTTAAGTACAGGTTTCCCCCGCTATCTGAAAGCAGAGCCTTCCTATAAAACCTGTCAGAACCCAAAATGATGTTAAGCAAAGAAGCAATGACCTTAGGACACATCTTGCTAAGGGATGCACAGAATAAATGGAGGTAAAGCACAGATGCTCACAGACACAGTCCAAAGCTCTGGCGCCTTGATGTTGAGATGCTGAGTGTGGTCCCCAGGAAGGAGTTTGGTGGGCCCCCCCCTCCCTGCCTGAGGTGAGCTGCCTTCACAACAGCCGCTGCAAAAATAAATGGTGAATGCTCTTTCCACTTTTCACCTTTTTTCGTAAAAGTGAAAATTTTCTTTGGAATTCTTTAGGTAAGCAAAAATAGGTACTGGTGCAGGTCTTTCATAAAGGCAAACTGGCATAATGTGAACTTTCGAAAAGCGGGTATCTCGTTTGAGTAGAAACATACGATGTTTGTCCTCTTGTAATTGACATTTCACTTAGAGTAATGTCCTTGAGGTTCATCCATGTTGTAGACTGTGTCAGAAGTTCCTTCCTGTTTAAGGCTGAATAATATTCCATTGGACGCATTTGCCACAGTTTGTTTTTTCATTCGTCTGCTGACAGACATTGGGTTGTTTCCACTTTTTGGCTATTGTGAATAGTACTGCTATGAACTTGGGTGTAGAAATCTCTCTTTGAGTCACTGCTTTTAGTCCTACTGGGTGCATACTCAGAAGTGGAATTGCTTCATCTTATGGTAATTCTATTTTTAATTTTTTGAGCAACCACCATACTATTTTCCATAGCGGCTGCACCATTTTACATTCATACCAACAGTGCACATGTGTTCCAACTTCTCCACACCCTCACCAACGCTTGTTATTTCTGTTTTATTTTTAATGATGAACATCCTATAGTGTGTTGTCCCCAACTCTAGATGTCACGTGCCCCAGGATTCAGGCCTTCTTCTTCTGTGTCTATACTCTCTCCCTGGTTGGTCCTGTCCAGTCATGGGGCATCACAGAGTAACCACATGCAGTGGCTCACTGGTCCAGCCCAGCTCTCTCCCAGTCTCTGTCTCTCTAACAAAATCCAGACTCATTCATACAGCTGCTTACACACTCTCCTCTGGGTAATTAAAAGGCATCTCCAACTCGACATTTTCAAACCCAAATTCCTGATCTTGGCACCCTCCTACCCCCCGCCCCCAACAAGCTACTTCATCCACAGCTTCCCCATCTTAGGTGATGGCAAGTCTATCCTTCAAGTGGTGCTGCCTACAGACCTGGACCAAAGGGACACTTCAGGGGGCTCCTTACTTAGAGGGTCCCCATACTAAGCGTGCATGTGCACAAGTGAGCATGCACACACACATACACATCACTTTCTGAGGAACATGTGTGATCCAGGGCTTCGATCTGGTTGGGTAGGACCACCACCTCCACAAACATTCGCTCAAGTCTGATACCATTTAGACCCCAAGATCCCCACACTATCTGTCCTAGTCGTAGTCTGAGTGCCAGGGAGGTATGTGGTGGACCCCAGCCGATGTTGGAGACAGACACTGCTGCTGAGTGTTGGCAGGATTCGAGCATCAAAGAGCTTCAGTAAGACCAAAAACAATGCATTAACTTGCTAAATCCTTCTTTAAGCAGGAATGCAATAGATTCTAGCATAATGAAGTATCACTCCCCAGTACTACCCAGTGTCCATTTTCTTACTTGTGTTCACATTTGATTTGTGATTCCAGACTTACTTACAGATGAGCATGGCACTCGTCACTGTGGTATCTGGTTGCTAAGGAGCATGGATGGCAACATTAGACAATTCACAGTCTCAAATTTGCATATATGTAAGTCTAGGTATAACCTACGGTGATGTGAAAGAACGTGCCGCTACTTTGACAACTGGATGGACGATGACCAGGAGAGCCACAGATAGTTTTATTTTTATCGAAATAGTTCATATGTCTAATTAAACTTTCAAAAATGAAAATTAAAATTTTAGCTTTAAATTTAATTCAAATGTGTTTTGCCTCTTAATTTTAATAGCTAATTTTGAATTTTTAGAAGCAAAATAAGTTTTGAAATCATGAAAAGTAACTTATTTTTTACATTCAGTTTATATTTTTGACAAAAATACATTTGAATTTCATACACTTGAATACAACTTAGTTCTTGGTTCTTCATTTCATTAATGGTACTAGAAGACAAATTATGTGAAAATCTTGGTCATACAACTTAACTCATGATTATACTGAAATGAGGCAAGAAAAGTAAGTTTTATGGAAAAAGTTCATGCTAATTTATGAACTATAGATGTCTTTATTTTTTCACTTATTCAAACATTTGCTGGCCCATGAATAGGACCTCCAGACTGTGCAGTAAGCCTTAAGTGCAGTCAGTGACATGTTGCCAACTTTCAGTCACATAAGAACCCTAACTTTTCACATATTTTTCTATTCCATCATCACAAAAGCAGGAGGATAGAAAATACTTTGCGAGCTCGATTTAGACTTCCTAATATTTAGACGTGGGGCCTGGGGCCCTCCGGCTGCGCTCTGGCTCCAGGACTAGGCTAGGGCAGCACTACCCTCTGGATTGCAGGGAAGGTGTCTGGGCGTCCTCCCCCAGTCCTCTCATTTATTGTGGCAAGGACACCTGTTGGTGGGAGCTTCAGGTACATCCAGGGTCAGCCCAAGTCTCCTGCCATCTCTGCCATCATCTGCTGCTGGTCGCTGGGAACCGGCCTTATGGCCTCCTCTCCTCCCTCTTTCCCTGCAGCCGTTTCCCAGCCCGGCAGCCAGATGGACCTTTAAGGCAGCCAGTTGCTCTTGAGCTCAGAACCCTCTCTGTGCTCCCTCTCCTGCCCCACTCCTCTCCTTCCCCTTCCACGCCCTGCCTCTACCCTCCTGCTCCAACACTGGCTGTTCCCTCTGTCTGAATGCTGTTCCCTCCAGCACCTTGGCTAGCTCTCACCTCCTTCAAGTCTCAGCTCAAATACCACCTTCCTAAGGAGGCTCTGCCTGGGCACCCTGCTTTCAGTTGCATATTCCCCTCTGTATCCACTTCTTCCTGAACTACCCATCCACCTAAACCTGCTCTGATTCTTCCTCGTGGCCAGTTTCACCTCCTAAAGGACTCCACCAGTGACCTAGTCATCACCTGTGTTTTCTGACAATTGATTCCCACTTGAAGATAATCTCCATAGGGGCAAAGATTTTTGTTTGCTTTATTCATTGGGGTGTCCTAGCATATGCTGATGCTTAATAGATGTTTATTGAAGGAGTAAGAGGGAGCAACAACGTGTTCTTCAGTGAGGAACTGAGATCAATGCAAGTAGAAGGAACCAGGTGGTATTTGGGATCCCTTAGGCCACTGGGATCCAACAATCCTGGGAGCAGAAGAACCCTGTATTCAGACAGAATCTGAAGTCCAACATATAAACAGACACAGGCATCGCTGGGCTGGTTATTTTTGAAGAGAGTGGTTTGAGGGCTTCTGGGGCTCTGTGGAGTGTTGTTTTCAAAGCCCTGGGCTAGTCCAGACCCCTCTGGGGCAAGTAAAGACTGGAAGACCCAGAGAACACGAACATGTTGCCTTGGATCTTGTAGGTTTCCAGGAAAGAGCCCAGGTGGGTGCCTGGTCTGAGCATCAGTCCACTGCCCTTTCTGTTCTGCCAGGCCCCGGAATGGAGATTTAGCCTTCTAAGGTGCAGAGAGCCCCCGGTCTTGAGAAGTGGAACAGCCAGGGGAAGAAGACCCTTAGACCTTGCTTGCCAGATCACTTGGGGTAGAGAAAGGCTAGAATTTGGGAGAAGCTCACCTGAGGACTTTCCCAGCCAGGGCAGAGCCAAGGTGCTCAGGCTCAGGCCCCAGGCAGCCACCCCATCTCAGCTCCTGCTGTGGCCTCCTAGCATTTCCAGGTTTAGCAAATAAAAATCACGGATGCCCAGGTAAATTTACATTTCAGATAAACAACAAGATTTTTAGTATAAATATACTCCCAGTGTTATCTGTATCATTTATCTGAAATGCAAAGGTACTGGGACAACCTGATTTTACCTCCAGGCCATTGCAAGGGGCAGGGGCCGATCTCCACCACCCATCTCTGAGATCATCTCCTTCCCCAGGCCCGGGGGTGCAAAATGAGCCAGAGGTCCAGCCACTCCCCCTTATTCAGCCCCAGGTAAGCAGAACCCTTTCATCTCTCCTTGGGGCAGGGCTCTGCCCACCACGCCACCCCTGAACCCCAACTACTGGGCTCTTCCAGCCAAAGGCTGAGTGGGGCTTGAATTCAGACAACATCTGAAACATGGAGAGAAGCATTTAACTTTTCCCTGGGCAGGGAAGCCCTAACTCAGGATGGGCTGGCTGTTCTTCCCAGGAGAGAGAAGGGAAACTTGTAATCTTGCTTTTCTTTTTTTGACTGAGAAATTGATAGCAATGGGAAAGACAAAATACCAGTTATTTTGCCAAGAAGAAGTCTTCGAGAATTGGAATACCATGGAACATACTTAAATGAAATCTACACTGAAGGTATTTCAGTCCGTGACGGCTGTGAACACACTGTGTAATTCCACCAGGCCTGCGACTCACCTGACCACAGGGCAGGTAGGAGGAGGTGACAGAGGCTCTCTCACCAGCAGGAACCATGCACAGCCTGCTGTGTGGAAGAATCGCCACTGTTTCATCATACGGAATGCCTTCTGTTTAGAGTCCAGTGAGGAGAACGGATGATTTCTATTGCTTTCTTTATCAGGAAAAGAAATGTATTTTGCTAATGAGAACTAAGCTTCTGTTGCCCCACAAAAGAGGGCTTTGTCTCATCCCGGGCTCTGCAGTGCAGGCTGAGGCAGGGGAGTCACGGACCATGATTTTTCTCCAGGTGTTTCTACTTAGCCCAACGAGCAAATCACACCTATAATTAGAATTATATGGAAAACGTTAAGACCCTTTAAGGAACATCTCTGGGTCCTCATCCTCTTAAGTATCTGTTGCCATGGAAGCCAGCAAAGCAGCTCCAAAAATCGGGAGTGTGAGCGGCACCCGCCCACTCGCCACCGAGGCTCCTTTAAATAAAGTTGCCTTTTTCCTTTGGTTTCTGAATAAACATAAACCTGGGTTTTTCGTGCGAGGTCCTGATTTCAAGGTTATTGATGCCATACTAAATTAATACAGTCTGTGCGACAGTGAACACCACCCAGCAAAGCCGGGGATCCTCCTGTCTTCTGAAAGCTTGACATTTGTTTTTCATCATGAACTTAAAGGTCAAGAGCTACAGATGGATCAGGGTACCTGCCTGGGTTTACATTTACATGCATTTTATTTTATTCCCACATGCGCTTTTTATGAGATCCATCACTGGAATAAAACTGTAGCGTTCCCGTATTCTCTAGGCTGGCTGAACTAGGAGAGTTGTCAAGCTGCTGTCTCTACATAATTTGAATTAAAATAAGAAATATATGCTGATTTGATATTTTAAAAGCAAAAGCTTTAAGTTTAACATTGGCTGAAACTGGCCAGCATAGAGAGCGACAAATTTCTTAATGTTACTTAGTTATTAGTGTAATAAGGGGGTGGACGGCAGATAGAATCTACTTTTTTTAAAAATTGAAGTATAGTTGATTTACAGTGTTGTGTTAATTTCTGCTGTACAGCAAAGTGACTCAGATATAGATATTCTTTTTTATATTCTTTTCCATGATGGTTTATCACAGGATATTGAATATAGTTCCCTGTGCTCTACAGGAGGACCTTGTTGTCTATCCATTCTATATATAATGGTTTGCATCTGCAAACCCCAAACTCCCAATCCATGCCTCCCTAGAATCTACTCTTATTATGCACTTTTAAGTAAAAGTCATAGACATCTCACCCTCCAGATAACCCAGACATGACTAGCCAATAATTGATTCAGAATTGATGGGAATATGACTCACTCTTTTTCTTCACAAATGATTTCTTCTGTGTGTTTTGTTTGTGTGTGTGCTTCTGTTCAAGGTAAGCATGGCTGCTTGTACGCTGGTTCCCTTTTTTTTGTGATACCAAATAACATGTTATATTTTTAACCAAAATACCTGTGGAGCTGACAGAGCATGATGCATTCATTTTCCTTGATTTTGTAGTGAGGGAAAGGGCTAGCATGAATAATTCAAAAATAATGCTGAGACTGTTAAGATTTAGTATTGGAGAGGTCATCACAGTTGGGAGAAATGAGCTAGGAGACTATTACTATTCCACGATCTTTGAATCTCAAGGTGACATCATTATTATTTCTCTATATCTATAATGTGGCACCGCAACCAGCTTATTGCTGTGTTTCTCATGTAGGGGAGAAAGATCAATTATATACAGACCTCAAAATGTGAACCGTAATGCCCAATAAAACTGTCATTAACAGTCCCCACAACTTCAGTTGCCTGCTTCCAGGTCAAGTTGCTTTCAAAAGATAACTGACGCTGAAAGGTTGAAGAAAGAGCATTCATTCTAAAGGGAGCCGTTTCTTAGCCAAATAACTGAAACTCTTTAATAACGCTGGCTAATTTGGGTCCGAACTGAAAAAACCACCCTAATGGTGAGCTTAGCACTGAGGATACTTAGAAGAATGAACGTGCCCTGGCGTCCCCCTTTGAAAAATGGGTCTGTTACGGGACTACCCTCCACCTCAAGCCCTCTTGAGTAAACATAAAGCAGTCCCTTGCAATCATATTTAATTTTTTCCTATTTTCAACCAGAGGTGGAAGGATATCACCAAAAAATAAAATGCGGGCTGGAGCAGTGTTTACAGCGCTTCCCTCACCATTTGTTACCACTACATAATCAGCGATAAATCTTGCTTTCTCTGGAACGGGATTAAAAAACGCCTCTACATTCAAAAATATTAAAATGGAACAGAGCTGTTACTATTGCAAAACTCCCTTTTTTCCTGCCCCCAAAGTGTCCCTGCATGTTTAAAACATCTTTTTGACTTCAGAGAATTTTACAAGCCTTCCTACCTACTTTTTACTTCCTACTTTTTAATTAAAATGTTCCAGTTAGTGTCAGACCTCTGAAACATCACATTTGGTTTAAAGGTTTAGCAGTTCGTAGCATTTGCGGTTTTTGTAAGGGGGATACGGAGGTCCTATAGATTTCCTTTTTCAAGCAGTGAATCCCGCTCATCCCTGCTGGTTTTCCACGTTGCCCACGTGCCCTTCCACCAGCTGCACCTGGACGCACAGCTACCTCTGAGTCTTGGGGGTGGGGCCTTGCTTAGCAAAAGACACCCTGGACCCTGGACCAGAAGCCATGTTGGCTTTCCTCAAGGTAATTTTGATAATGATGAGTGATTTCTGCATCTGTCATTTATAAAATTCTGTTTTATTATCATTATGGATAATATAGATGATACTCTCCACAATAATTCTCTGCATTATTTCCCTGAATTTTCCTTAATATGTTATAATTTTGTATTTATTGTGAAATGATGATCTCTAATCTGAAATGAAGTATGTCTGTGACAGTCACGTCACCAGCTCCTTCCCTCCCTCTCTTTATAGCAGCCACCTTGGGGTGCAGGGAGCCCAGCCAGGGACCTGCCATCTGAGCATGCTAAAAGGAAGGGTAGGGACCCAGCGTCCCTGTGGATGGGGCTGAGCTCTGATCCCTACCCCTAGACCAGCTTCACCTGCTTCCTCCTGTGGCGAACAGTCAGGGGCTTCATCATGGAGCCGCTTCTAGCAGGTTCCTCTGCCTTGTGTCCAAACACATCCTGACATGCGTTAAACAGAAGAACGAGTGGTTAAACTCTGAGGAGTGGTTCACATCCCCGGTGGTGGGCACTGAGGACAGGACGGCAGTGAGTGAGCCAAATTCCACGCGCTCAGGAAATGTGCTTGACTGGATGGGTTGAACGCACCATTGTTGGTCATGTTTAGCCGAGAGAAACACAGAAATCATTCTTTTCAAAACATCGAAAGAAAATTAATGGTACGGTGCACACAGGAGTCCAAGACAAACACATAAAACACAACACCATAAATACACATTCACAGCAGACAATGTTGGTTTTTTTTTTTTAGCTACAAGGACTATATTTTAACCCCCTGTGTCTGACACCCAAATTCTCAGAAGTCCTTCCACCTCTGAGTGGAAGCCCCTGAGGGCAGACGTGGCCAGTGCATGAGGCTCCACCATTTCACTGAACGGCCCAGTGCAGACCCTTGGTCCCTGTGTTAGTTTCCTGTGGCTGCCATCACAATGTATTACCAACTGGGAGGCTTCAGACAACAGAAAATTTATTCTCTTAGAGCTCTGGAGGCCAGAAGTTCAAAATCAAGGTGTCAGCAGGGTGGGTTCCTTCTGGAGGCTCCAAGGGAGCATCTGTTCCCGGCTCTTCTCCCAGCTTCTGGTGGCTTCCGGCAATCCCCGGCATCCCAGACTCGTAGACACAGCCCTCCAATCTCTGCATCCATCATCGTGTGGCCGTCTTTCCGGCCACTGTGTGGTGTGTCTGTGCGTCTCCGTCTCTCACATCTCCCTCTTTGTATAGGAGACAAGCTATTGCATTAGGGTCCACCCTAATGCAGTGTGACCTCATCTGAACTCCACCACATCTGCAAAGATCCCGTTTCCAAATAAAGCCACATTCACGGGTACCGGGGGTTAGGATTTGGATGTATCTTTTTGGAGACACAGTTCTACCCGCTATTGTCACTACTTGTCAAATGAATGCACTGCTCCTAGGTCAGTGGCATCCATGGGCCGTGGGGAAGGACCTGGCATGGCTTTGAACACCCACAGCTGTCCCCCAGGTATCCAACATCTTAGGATTTCTCCAATGCTTCCAACAGGCTGCTAGCTTCTCCTGCCCTTCTCCCTAGAGTAGCCAGGGATTCCGGGATCAGTGCTGTCTGGACCTGGAGCCTAAGGAGGTGGGGAGGCTGCAGGGCCTGTGCAGAGGCTCCAGGCTGGGAGCTTGGCGTGGGGGGAGTGGGCGGCTGCCCAGGAGCCCGGGCCCTGGTCCCACCCTGGGGTCCGCCTTTGAAGTTGGAGGAGAAATCTCTCGCTGCAAGGACAGAGCGGAGGAGGGAGACCCAGGTGGACTCTGCTCTCCCCACTGATACCCTGATCAAAGAGAGTAGCTTGGGCAACGCCGAGCAAATAATGAATAATGGCAGAGTCAGGCCAGCCCGACGGGAGACCTGCCCGCACGGCCGGTCCTTCCCTGTTCTTTGCACCTGCCTGAGCCCTGCTGGGCTGGGGAATGCACCAGAGAGGGAGGCGGCCCCTTGCTTTTCGTTTTGTTTTTAACATTTAATGTCTACCATGCTGTCCCGAAGAGGCTCAGTACTGACACAGGTGGAACACAAATGGGCAACGTCAGCTGCTGCCTTATTACGCACCCGAGCCTGGGAGAAAGTGGAGGCAGAGTGTGTACCAGGAGCAGGCTTTCAAGGGTGGCGATGCTGTAACACTCCGAAGCCTTCTCCCTCCAAGCTTTCAGTGGCTGTATCCCCTCTGGTCCATAATCACAGCTAATGGGCTGGCCACAGAGGCATCAGGGACATAAAATGGTCTAACACTACATTGACTATAAATGGCAAAGCCATAAGTGACATTACTTTGCAGATAAGAAACAATCACATCATTAAGCAAAGGTGTTTAGTGTATCAGTCACCCTAACTTTGATTTATTGCAAGGCATTTGTCTGTCACCAGCACAATGGAAGCTATAATGCAACTCAAGGGTTTAAAGAGAAAATTAAGATGAATATTGCTGCTAGCACTTTGGTTTGCACAGATGCAAAATGGGTGGGCTTCCCTCGCTGCCCGCAGGGCTGGCCTCGGCCCAGCTTCCCAGGCCCAGAGGCTAAAGACTGCCTGTGGGTGACAGAGAAGTTAGCCCCGGGGGCTGGAGACCGGGGCCGCCCAGGGCGGGAGGCAAGAGGACCTCCCAAGCAGGGTTTCTGGAAAGGGAATAATGCATCCTAAACGGCCAGGGCTCCCCCTTTGATTTTACCCCTGAAACATGGAAGTAATGATTAGTTATTTTGATGAACATTGTTTTCAAGTGTTGTCTTGGTAAACACAACCGCTCCTGTATTCCATTCAATTTTAATCCAGAAAGCGATTTTGGAAAACCTACTGTAAACCAGGCACTGAGCCAGGCCGGGAAAGTTTAATGATGGATAAGTCACAGTTTCTCTCCTCCAGGGGCTCGTGACCCACAGTGCTCAGTGTGGAGTAGCTGCTGGCGGGGTGGGTGGGAGACGGATGAATGAATGAACGTGGGAGAGTGAGGATGGTGTATAGATTCCCAGGGGCACGTGGGGATTCAGAGGAGGGAGGACGTTCCCTCTGGTTGGAAGGATCAGGAAAGAGGAAGGGAAGGAAGATTTTAGAGGGCCTTAGAAGGCTGGAGAGACGTGGATGGTGGGCGGGGGCGAGGCGTAGGAGGGGGACGGGGGCACAGAGCAAATCACCGGATGGCTGAGGTGAGCACCCAGCTCACGCCCAGGTGTGGGCTCTAAGAGGCTGGTGGGGAAACCTCCAGGGACAGGTAGATCTGGTCACCATCTTCACAAGGGGCGGAGATGGAGAAAGAGTTGTTTTATGGAGACGGTTAAAAAACTCAATGAGGCACAGAATGCATCTCTCTTCAGACTTGTGGTTACTAAGTGTCTCCTTGGAAATGAATGAGACACGATCCATCTATGATAATATTAATCTAATGATTACTCGCCATAGGTCAGTCGTTAGTCATTAAGTACCTACTGTGCGCTTCACTGTGTCGGGCTCTGGCGGTCAGGGGAAGAAGTGGGGGTCAGGCCCCTCCTGCAGAAGCCCCCAGCCCACAGATCCCCCAGGACCCTGACCACTCCCACTCACCGGGACACACTGGGTGCCCCGGACAGTTTGCAGACCGCGACAGAGGGAAATTCCATTCTCATCATTGGGAGACATCTCAGTAGTTCAGGTAGTATAAGCATCCTACAGTTTAAAGTTAGGAACGGCCACGCTACCTCAGGACAAATGAAACACCAAGTGTGCTCAGCGCTGTTCCTTCAGATCTGGATTGGTAAGAAGTGATTTCAATGCTGCTCCGGTCTTATAACCAAGTGCTCAAAAATTCTTTGAGCATTTGAATAGCCTCTGTGGTTTGTTTTCTGCAAGCAGCTATTTCAAAATGATTCAGCATTTCACTGCAGTGCTTCAGACCAAACCAGTCCCTTCCGGACTGGTCCGAGTGGAGACACATCTTTGCTAACACACGGCCGGTGTAGAAAGGTGACGCGGTGCCGGCTCTCACTCAACCGGCATGAGCCTGCCTGGCCCGCTCCATCTGCTGAGGGTCCAGGGTGGAGAAGGCAAATCCCCACCTCCCATGGGGCGTTCACTTCCTTACGGTCTGGACCAATGCTAGAGAGGCTACAGGAGAGAGCAGGGCTGGGGCCTGGGAGGACAGGCCGCCCAGCCCGTGTCCAGGTCTCAGTCCCTGCTTCAGACCCAGCAGCTGGAGAAAGGGCTGCCCACTGTCAAGGTCAGCTATAGGGCAGATCCTCTCGCTTATATAAGGCCCCTTTGATAGGGTTGCTGTGCACCCCAGCAGGGTATCTATTTAGCTCTTCCTAATCAAGCTCTCATTGGTTTTTGCTAGTATATATCTCAAGAATATACTTACTCTTTAATAAACTGAATGTCAGTTTTTACTCCAAGTCCAATGTATGGGTTTAAAGAAAGCCATATTCAGGTAGGTAAGCATCAAAGTCTATGGACTTTTGGCAAATGGTATAGGGGGCCCTGTTTTCTTTTGACTATTCTACTCATTCCTCACTGTAAACCGTTTCCAGTGCCCTGGGTGAGACGTAGGGGAACCCAGGCTGGTTTCCCAGCTCTGGGCACCCAGGGCCCGCCCCAAGCCCTCTCTGCTCCATCATCTTGGGAGAGGTAGCCTTGCGATGCCTTCCCTGGGCCTCACCTTGCCCTTCCTCTGCTGCCCTGAGCTGCGGTCCGGGGTCCCCGCCCGGTGCAGAAGGTGCCGAGTTGCATGGGCTCCATGGTCCATCCCAGCAGCCCCTCCATCCCTGGGGTGAGCCTTCCCTGTGCCAACTCAAGACACTCCTTCCTTGGTCTAAAACATGACCACAGCATCCAGGCATTAACAAACTAAACGGAGTCATTTTCTCAGACGCCCCTTTCCTGAACTAGCAAGTGGAGAAAAGAGAACTTGTATATTTGATCCACCTGTAGCCTGGATGACCTGGGGCACCTGTGGGGCCCACCTGGGAGAGGCGGCACCAGGACAGGGATAATAACGTCAATAATAACATACAAGTGATTCACATTTGTGGAGAGCCCATCGTGTATCTCTCAAGCATCACGCTGAGTGCCCTGTATTTATGATCTCATCTGACCCTGCCAACTCCCCCCTGCAGGGCCTGTACTATGAATATTCCCCTGGTCCAGACATCTGGATCAGGGTTAAGGAATGCCTCATGACCACAGGCTTCGTAAGTGTCAGAGCTGGGATTCAAAGGCAGCTCTGGCTGACCCCAAAGTCCCAGGGAGTGAAAGTGCAAGGGGCCCCGAATAAATCCCAGCCATCTCTAGGCGTGGTGCTCCAACGTTGGTGGGTGTCAGAATCACCTAGGCAGCTTGCCAAGAATGCAGATTCCTGGGCCCCACTTCCAGGGAGCCTGATCCTGTAGGTGTGGTGGCCTGGAGCCAGGAATCTGCATTTTCAGGCAGCTCTGCTGGGGTCCCGAGCTTGGCCTTCTGTAGTTGGGGCTTGTCTAGTCCTTTTCCTCTTGCCTCAAGCTGTGACTAGCGGAGACCAAGTCTGCTCTGGCCTTGCAGCCTCCCCAGGCCTCCTCCCTTCCCCTCTGCCAGCCCTCCCCGAGGCCCAGAGGTTCTGACTGCAGACAGTGGTGGTTGGGGTGAAGGGTAAATGTCCTCTGGAGACTCACATTCACCAGCCGCCTGAGACGACCATGTGAGGTCAACCCCAGACACGAGAGCCTCTTCGACTCACCCCTTATCTTGGATGGAAGCTGTTTTATTTCCCTCGTACTCTGAACCTGGGGCTCAAGCACGACAGGCTTAAGAGCAGGCAGATAGGTGGGACACACACTGTTGGTTTGTGTTGCCCCAGCAGACTGGCTCCCCTCAATCCTTTCCTTTGCTGTGAGCTAAGTCAGGGTATTGTGCATAAAAATTACCTGGGATGTTTGTTAAAAGTGTTGACTCCTGGACCCAATTGCAAACATATTGAGTGGGAATTTCTGGGGCTGAGGGCTGGATATCTGCATTTTTAACTAGCTTCCCAGTTGAGTCTGGTGCTGTATCATAGGGACATGTTTGCTTCAAGAAACAGAATGCACACTAATGATTGTTTGCCCTGAACAAATAGAGGTTTGGTTTTCACATGGAAATCCATAGGGAGGCAAGGGCAAGTGTTATTCCTGCTGCCCAACAATACCATCATGGCCAAGTCCTTTCTGTCTTTTCAACCCCGAGTTGGTGCATTGGCTTTTGTCCTGAAGCTCTTTGCCTCGTGGTTGCAAGATGGCTGCCACAGCTCCAGACAGAGCCCAGGTCTAAAACAGAAAAGACGAAGAAGGGGGAAAAGAAGTGTGCTAGCAACATTTGCCCCGTCTTATCAGGAAAGTTAAAGCAGTCCCAGAAACAACCCCCTTCGCCATCCCACAGCACAATTTTGCTTAAATTTTATTGGCCAGAATTAGGTTTCATAACCACTTTTCACCACAGGGGAGGATGGGAAAATGCGGTAAAGCATTGAAATGATTGCTTTAGGCTAATCATGATCCATCACTTGGAGCTGGACACAAAAGCTGGAATCTGTTAACAAGTACAAGGGGGGATTGGCAGCCCACAGTGTCTACACACTGGTGCCCACTAGAATTAAAAAAGTCACCTTCTTAACTTGGATGATTCCTGCATGGCCAAGACATAAGAAGGGCCTTAGAGGCACACAGTTCCCCCTCCCTTCAAATCACCTCTGCTCTCATCTTAACAAGCCTTAAATAACAACTTTCAATCAACTCCAGAAAAAAAAAAAACATTAAAACTTTAGTGCTTAAGAGGACCATCTCTTTGGGGAAAAATAAAGCTGGGATGGAAAATTAAGTAGCCCAGTGTGCTTATAGTACTAAATTCAAGCGTCAGAAGCAAGTTGGTTCTTCTCCCACTGGTCGCATTGGTTCTAGAAGCAGGGCCCACAGGCATGCTGGCCGGTCAAGCAAGCTGGTTCTTCTCCCGCTGGTCGCATTGGTTCTAGAAGCAGGGCCCACAGGCATGCTGGCCGGTCAAGCAAGCTGGTTCTTCCCCCGCTGGTCGCATTGGTTCTAGAAGCAGGGCCCACAGGCATGCTGGCCGGTCAAGCAAGCTGGTTCTTCTCCCGCTGGTCGCATTGGTTCTAGAAGCAGGGCCCACAGGCATGCTGGCCGGTCAAGCAAGCTGGTTCTTCCCCCACTGGTCGCCTTGGTTCTAGAAGCAGGGCCCACAGGCATGCTGGCCGGCCAAGCAAGCTGGTTCTTCCCCCGCTGGTCGCATTGGTTCTAGAAGCAGGGCCCACAGGCATGCTGGCCGGTCAAGCAAGCTGGTTCTTCTCCCGCTGGTCGCATTGGTTCTAGAAGCAGGGCCCACAGGCATGCTGGCCGGTCAAGCAAGCTGGTTCTTCTCCCGCTGGTCGCATTGGTTCTAGAAGCAGGGCCCACAGGCATGCTGGCCGGTCAAGCAAGCTGGTTCTTCTCCCGCTGGTCGCATTGGTTCTAGAAGCAGGGCCCACAGGCATGCTGGCCGGTCAAGCAAGCTGGTTCTTCTCCCGCTGGTCGCATTGGTTCTAGAAGCAGGGCCCACAGGCATGCTGGCCGGTCAAGCAAGTTGGTTCTTCTCCCGCTGGTCGCATTGGTTCTAGAAGCAGGGCCCACAGGCATGCTGGCCGGTCAAGCAAGTTGGTTCTTCTCCCGCTGGTCGCATTGGTTCTAGAAGCAGGGCCCACAGGCATGCTGGCCGGTCAAGCAAGTTGGTTCTTCTCCCGCTGGTCGCATTGGTTCTAGAAGCAGGGCCCACAGGCATGCTGGCCGGTCAAGCAAGCTGGTTCTTCCCCCGCTGGTCGCATTGGTTCTAGAAGCAGGGCCCACAGGCATGCTGGCCGGTCAAGCAAGCTGGTTCTTCCCCCGCTGGTCGCATTGGTTCTAGAAGCAGGGCCCACAGGCATGCTGGCCGGGCAAGCAAGCTGGTTCTTCCCCCGCTGGTCGCATTGGTTCTAGAAGCAGGGCCCACAGGCATGCTGGCCGGTCAAGCAAGCTGGTTCTTCCCCCGCTGGTCGCATTGGTTCTAGAAGCAGGGCCCACAGGCATGCTGGCCGGGCCGGCCAAGGTTTCCCAGGTGTCACCATGACACACCTGGCGGGTCAGGAGGCAAGAAGACAACAACAGCAAACCGGAAAGGGACTTGGAAGAGGGGCAAAAACGATGCACTTTCTTCACATTGCAAAGTAGAGGGCAATATACCAAGTCTCAGCACGAAGACTTCTCGGAGGGTTTTCTGGGAAAACTTTAATGTGAATGGAATGTCAGTTTTCCAACTTCTGTCTATAAGCAGGTAACAAGAAACGTCCGTTCGTGGTGTTTCATATCACCGGTGATTCAGATTAACGCTTGCCTTCCTTCACTCGCTTCTCTCCTAGTTCTACAAGCTTGCCTTCCTATCCGGTGGAACTTACATTTATTTGTAATCTCACTGCTTACACTCCACTGAACAATAAAAGAACAATAAACTTAATAAAAAGCCCAAGTGATTGGAAATTGCTCTGGGAATGGCAGTCCAGTATGAAAGCTATAAATTTCCTTGTGTGCTCATGACAATGTCAGCTAATTTTTATGAAAAGCCCATCACGGAACATGGCACCAAAACACTGTGATCACTTGTGTGTCAGCCTTCAGACTTCCCTTGATAACAAAATAGAAAATGCATCATAAGATGATGTTTCAAGCCACAGATTAATCTTGAAATGCTCACTCTATCCAGGAACATTTCTTTTCTGACCCTGTCTTACACCTGAACTGTGAGTTAATCATTCCTTTTCTATACTGTTACACAATATCCACTGGTACCATTGTGGGGGGAAAATCTAGGAAAACAACCACGAGAAATATCATCTCATATGATGAACTTGATGGGTCCACATTAGTGAATCTAAGGTAGACATAATTAGTCCACGGAACAACAGCGGTGACCATGGAGTCTAAAAACTTAATCTGAAACCATTATCTTCAACAATACACTTTTAAATAAACCATTGGGGGCCCGTTTCTCATCCAGTGTAACCTAATGGGAATACACAGTTACTCGGTCGCCCCATGGGATTACAAAGAAGAAACTGGGATTCCCTTTAGTGCTTGAAAATATCCTTTCTGCCTAATCATGAACAATGGTTTCTAACCTGCTCTGCAGATCCCCAAATATTCTGCATGTTCTAGAAAATCAAGCTGGTTTAACAGCAAAATTCTTTGGCCAGATGACTGAAAGGAAAAATCTTGAAGAAAAATGCTCTGTGTAAACGAGCGAGGTATCAGCAGGGGTAATTTATCCCCCGGCCACAGAGAGTTTGTAAACTTTATGGCTGCGAGCTGAAGAGTGGAGCCCATCTGTCCTGACTTCGTATGATTATAATCGTCAACAGATAACGCTTTAACATTTATGGTCACCCCGGGAGGAAGGGCAGGGCAGGGGGAAGCAGGGCTGGGGGCCATTTAGAACCCACCCAAAGGTCATTTGTTACATGGTTCCCCATCAGACTGGCCACCTCATCTCAGTGTCCCTGCCGTCTGCCCTGAGCCTGGCACCAAGTAGGGTCCATTGGCATCTCTGGAGGAGGAGGGCCGGCTCCCTGGGCTTCGGCAGCCCCTTTGGGCCCTTGCTGGGCAGAGATCTTACCTGAAGCTCCTGGGGCCCCTGGCGGGAGGCGAAGGGAGTGCAAGTCCAGCAGGGAGGGATTCAGAACGCGGGACCCCAGGGCCCAGCTCCTCCTCTCCGTTTGCCAGTGCCTGGAATGTTCTGCAGACACATGCTAGGGACCCAGGCCCGAGGGCCGCAGGGCGGGCTCCCTCTGGACTGGCTCATCCTCCACCTTGGGAAAAGGGCCCCTCTGGAGCCACTACCCAGAAGCACTGCCCCTGCCCCTGACCGGATCCACCAGGTAGCAGGGGAGGGCTCTAGGCCCTGAGCCAGACTCTCAGTGGGTGGCTGGGAAGTTACCCCCTATCAGAGGGGCCCAGTGTCCAGGCTTCCCAGGGGGTCCGGATCTCCCCAAGCTCCCTCCCTCAGTTCCACAGCCCTCAACCTCATCAGGTCACAGTTACCTGAGTCCTCACCTGCCTCCCACCTGGGCTGTGGGCAACCTAGAGCATCCCTGCTCATCCACTCATCCCAGCCCAGCACCTGCTGCAATGCTGTCCTCAATACACGTTTGTCTTCACCGTGTGTTCAAATACAACTTACCATCATGGTCTTTTTTTCTTTTCTTTAAAAATGGGAATCTTCATTTCATATGCAAAAGGCCATGCAGCTTGCAGTTTGAATAAGTAGCATATCGTGTACCCTCAGCTTAAAAAAAAAACTTGGTGTTTATTTCTCCAGAAATGCACTAACATCACACAAATAAAATTAAAACCACTTTAACGAAGGCTGAAAGTTAATACTAAATGGATCAAATCTCAGTGCTTAGCAATACAGCCATTTTTTTTTTTTACCATTTAAAGGGTGTTTAATGCTTAAGAGGTGGTACCTCCTTGAGATTAATTACCAGGCTATGCGGCAAACTCGAGTCTTACGAAAGGCCACGTATTGCAAGTTAGGCTGCAAGAGTAACGCTCCCTGTAACATCAGCAACTGCAACGTTTTCTAATTCCTACTAGAAATAGGACTTAAACTATACCTGCTAAGTTTATCGGGAGGAAATGCAGCTTTCATTGCCTTCTGCAAAGCCATTGACTTCACAAGTTCTGCATTATGCCATCAGCCCAAGATCACATTATTATTGTAAACTAGACACATGTATATTGCTCTGTTTTGTCTTCCAGGCTGTACACCTTTGCAAGTCTTAATTTTCACCCAGTAAAATCCACTTTGGTCTTCTGTGTCCAAAGCTAGGCCCGCAGCTGTAATCATGAGAAAAAAGGAACATATAGATAGAGGGGTAACTAGATTTATAATCCATACCTGTGTAATTAAGAGATAGCTTTTGATTTCAACGAAATGACAACGGCATAATAGATTTTGAAAGCAAGACAAATATGGGGCGGAAGCGACGTTTATGAAATACACGTGGGGAGAGAAGTGCTGAGATTTACTTTTCAAGTGAAAAAACATCATCCAATCACAGTATTCACGTTTGTGGTTACAATTTGCCAGATGATCTCAAATCTTGTTAATTAAAAAGGGGGGGAGGGTAACATGGCTAAAAACAGCAGAGATGTCTTTTGTGCTTTGAAGTGGAAAGATGCCTGCCGATTTTCTTAGGCCAACCCACCTAAGGAAAGCAAGTGCTCAGAAATATTTACCAGTGAGTCTTTTCACATCTATTGATTGTTCTTGTATGTACCTCTAGTTATTAAAACTTGATTTATAATAGACTATCAAACTATTTGAGACTTCTTTTCTTTTAAAGTTTCATGTTCTCAGTATTTGATTTCTAGAGACTGAAAAAAATGAACTAGTGTAAAGTAATATGATTTTTTTCCCATGACCAGAATAGTTTAGGGAGCCACACTGCCTCTTACCCAATGCTTGGCTTGAGTTTTTAAAATTAAGGGTTTTTATCTTGCCCACAATAAGTATAAGGGTGAGGATGAGATTGGAGACATCTATTTTGGCTCCACGCCAGCCCATACTGGCCAGGAGACAAGTTTCCTATAATTTGAAGATCTGCAGTAAAAAATGAAGTTATTGTTTTTGCCTGCCTTTATTTAGCTGTTTGCAAAAAAAGAAGGTTTCTATATTGCTCTAAAGAAAACCATTCTTATAACTTTCAATTCTCCAAGACAAAAGAGTTTTTTATGGCGAATGAACGTACAAGGTTTCTATTTGAGATTTCTGCTTCGGTAGTTGTAATATCCCATAGTTGCACTGATAAAACTAGGATTGCTTGTCTCCTGGAGTCTCATGTCTCCCTTTTAAATATAAAAAAAATGTACTCACTGTGATATAACTAAAGAAACACGTAAGTGATGTCTCCTACGTGTTTCCATGGCAGGGGCTGTCACGTATCTTGTTTTGAATATGGTTGAAGAGAACTAATCTCTGAACTGAGGAAAAATCAAGGCAAAACATACAAAATGTAAAACACATTATACATGTATTGGCAGATCAATGGTTTGATATTTTAATCTTTGAACTTACAGTATAAACGTAGAACGTCATGTCACACATCTAACTTAGGAATGGTGGCAAAGACTGCTAGCTGTCCTCCGGTTCATATTGTCACCTTTGCTGGTGGTGACTTTTTTAGGGGGCTCTTGAGTGCCCAGAATGAAGACCACATCTTCCTGTGTCCTTGCAGCTGGTTGAGGCCACAGTATTCAGTTTGTCAGTGGGATGAAGGCACATTCCTGGCTGCGGATGTAAGGACAGCCCTCCATGCTGGCTGCAGAGTGTTCAGGTTAAGCAGGCATCTTTACCAGTGGAAGAGGGAAAACCTCAGGATCGGCGACGATCATTGCCACTGATTAAGCACTTACTATGTCAGGCACTGTTCTAAGTACTTTATACCTATTATCTCACAACAACCTGATGGAGTAGACACAACCAGTATTCCCATGTTACAGATCAGCAAACTGAGGGACAGAGAAATGACACAACCAGTAAATGGCAGATTTGGGATTTTTTTCCCAGGTAGCCTGGTTTCAGAGTCTACACACTTAACTGCCACTCAGTACCACGTCTAGCGATGGCAGAGCTTCCAGAGAGGACCCTGGGTCCCCACACCATGAAGGCATCACATTAACCCTGTACCACCTATAGCTGGGACTGTTGTTTTCTTTCTGAAAGGCAGCCAAGCCCATATCTTAATGAATGAAAGGACAAAGGACGATGCACATGACTATTGAGGAAGGTAAGTAAAGCTGGTCTAAATGTCCATTTGAAATGAGGCAAGAAACGCACAACTAAAAACAAGTCAAGCCACAACTGAAATCTGAACCTCAACTCCAAGAGCTCTGATATCCAAGAGGATGTATTTACGGGGTCTCAGTCCAACCCTCAAAATCCAGGGTCTCATGCAGAGGAAAACTGTGCTGCCCTTGCGAAAACCTTGCACGTCAAATGGTTGGTTTTCTAGAATTTATCTTTTCCCTTTAACTTAATAGAAGAATAGGCCCTCTCCTGGTAAAAATTATATGAAGGTTGCTTGTTTGGGAGGGAAGGGGGCGTAGATTAAGGTAATATTGAGTTTTTACATTATTTTGACTTTGCAAATGTTCAGAGCCATTTACTTTGGTTACATTAATTTTGTTGTAGACCTTTTTGTTTTTCCTGAAGTTAGTGATTGCCTCATTTTAAAAAACTTCTGTAATTTTATTTGCTAAATTTCTTTGCTTCTTATCCCAAATCTTTGCCTGGGGTATAAAACTTTTATTAATGCAGTCACACATCAGGTAATTAATCAGTGCCATTTTTTTAGTTGCAGGCATCCTTCCCAGAGTCCCTTCTTCTCCTGTTTCAGTTTCCCAGTAACATTCTATGAAAAGCTGTATGTGAGGTAAGTTCCTGGGACCTTGCATAAATGAAAATGTTCAGTCTACCCTCACACTTAACTAATCACTTGGCTGTGTATAGAATTCTAGGTTGTAAGTGATCTCATCTCATACTTTTTAAGGCATCGCTCCCTTGTTACCGAGCTTCCAACGTTGCTCTTAACCCTAATTTTAATTCTTCTTTTTCTCCTTCCTCCTCATCTTTGCAGGAACATTTTAAAATCTTCTCTTTACTCCTGGTGTCCTAAAATTTCATGATGATATGCCTTAGTGTAGGATTATTTGTATTCATGGGACTGTGCATTTGGTGGACTTCAATCTAGTGACCAATGGCCTTTAGGTCTAAGGACATCTTTAAAAAAACAATGCTTTCAATCACCTCCCTTCATTTGTTTCGTTTTCTCTTTGTGGCGCTCCTGTTTAAATATCTGACCCCCTTGATTAATCCTCCTGAGTCTCTTATCTTTTCTCTCCTATTTTCTCTCTTTAACGTTTTGTCCTTCTTTCTTGGAGCTTTCCTCAATTTCATCTCCCAAATCTTCTACTGCATTTTAAAAAACATTTTTAAAATATATTTTTAGTTTCCAAGGACTTTTTATTGTTTTCTGAATGTTCCTTTAAAAAAAAAATTAGTCCTACATTCTGGTTTTATGAATGTACAAACCTCTCATCTTGATAATATTAATTGCAAATTTATTGGCCATTTCATTCTGCTCACTTCACATTGTTTTCTATGAGTTGTCTCACTGTTTACTTATTTTGACTCAAATTAGTGGCTTTCTTCTAACATGTGGGCACTGTTGGCTGTCTGGCACGAGGCCCTGCAGAGGTTTCTGGAAACGCTGTCAGTGAGTGGGGCTCCTGGACTGGTGGCTTTGCCGTCTGGTACTCAAATAAAGACTGGCCAGGCCATAGGGGTGGGGCAGAGTTCAGCATCAGAGGGTCTCTTCTTTTGAATGGGCCAGTTTCTTTAGAGAACAATGCCCCCAGCTCTTATCTGGAGGCTGTAAGTTTTAGGAGCTGAGAGGAGAAGCAAATGGGGCATCGCAGCACTCAGCACACAGACTCTCACTTTCCTGCTTTCAATGTGGCGCCTTGCCTTTACCTTCACGTGGCCCAGTGTCCCCAAGTCCACAGTCTTGGGACCAGCCCATCCAGAAGGCAACCTTCTGCCTCTCTTCTGCCAAGGTGGAGGAGGGGCCGCTTCCGGGCAGTCTGGGCTGGGGGAAGGGAACTTGGGGTCTAAGGGGCTCTTCAGGAAGCCTTCTCATCGCTTATGTATTTTGAATCATTATGTGTACTGACGCCTTCAGAGGTACCAGGTACCTTCAAATCTGGGCCTTTCTGGAGTTCTGCGGCATAAATTGACTTCGCTCTGATTGAGTAGGTATGCTTCAGCTATTTGTACTATTCTAAATGTTTACACTCATCTGTCTGCTTTCTGTCACCCCAAACTTGATATCTTTTCTTGTTGCCTGTCATCCCCTATCCTGTTTTCTTTGTCCTTATGAGTTCATGACTTTTTATAACTCCATTACTGTCATTTTAGTGGTATTTCAGGAAGGGATGGACATAAACAAGTGTGTTCCGTCTGCCATAGTTAACTGGAAGTACAGTTTTTACTCTCTATTTTTATTGAAAAATGATTATTTTCAGGGGTGAAAAATGATGAAGACAAACAAAATTATTTTAGAAATAAGATTATTTTTGTTAGGCAAAGAGAGGATATCATGAGATTCAATTCTGATTTTGCCCTTTTTCCTTTTTACTGTAGTTAATAGAAATGAGGTGCTGATGACCAAGAGACATTCACATTGCAGAACAGCTAACCATAGAGAGAGATTTCTATTTATTTATCGGTGTCTCCTTTGAGAAAGCGGTGTTTCCACCTGTCCTCATTTCGTTTTATTTTCTGTTATTGTGTCCAGAGGGCCCTTGATCATCAATACTGAATCTCAAAAGAAGAGATTCATTTGCTCGCAACTCTGACTAAGCTGTTTGATTTCACATTTTCTTTTTAGGACTAGTAATGTGGTTTTGGCCAAAACCTCTCGTGGGTTTAGATACTTCTTTATTTTGGAGTCTTGGAGAACTTGAAGACTGTGCAATCCTTTTCCTGCAACATTTTGAATGGTTCCTTTTGCTCAGGTGATCAAGAGGAGACAGACAGGATCGTCACATTTCTCATGTTTGAGCGCAGAAAGGGTTTCACAGCAGGTCGGTCATTCTGCCCCTGGAGACGTGGGTGGCCCTCAGCAGCCTGTCCTTCAAACGACACTGGAAAACACATCTCACTTAAGCAATATGAAACTTTTCTTGGATGACTCCATTTTTTTCAGATGTGCATCTCAGGTTCACTTTTTTCCAACATCTTTTTTTTTTTATGCTGGGAATGAGCTTCCATATTCCACAAAGATACGACCACAGAGATGTGAACTAGGGTCCCTCCTTGTAGGACCTAAACATTAGGTGCTTCAGAAATTGAATTCTTTGTTTCAGTAAACTGGAAGCAAGTGAAACTATCTTTGAGAAAGTGGGTCAAGCCCCACTCGGACTCCTTCTCACCAGGGGAAGCAGTGTTTCTCTATAAACGGCACGGCTTAATCACTGAGCTGACCAGGAGATCATCCTCCCTTCAGTATCCTTTGCTGTTCCTGTGACATCCGAGTCCCACAGTCGGTGGAGGGCCAGCTCTCTGTATCAGAGAAGAGGCTTCATGCACTGAAGCACGAAAACAGCTGCAAAGCAGAGAAAAGATAGGGAAACTAGACATTCTTCATGTTTCTCATACTTTCAAAGTATTATAAATAACTTCCCTATCCCCACACAAAATGGACTTCCCACAAAACTTTCACATGCAACACAATTAACGTAGGACACGACTGACTTCCTTTTATCATAGAAATGTCAGGAAACAGCAGTCTGGATATATGCATGTAGCTCACATAACCTGCATAGCTGTCACGTGGGCATCTCCAAACTCCTTGTGTTATTCTATCCTTTCATATTTGCCATAAAAATGGCTGGATGTCCTGTCTCACATACTCTGGGAAATTCAGTACCCTTCCTCTCTCCTAAGGATTTGGTGGTGTTTCAGGTACTCCAGGTCACCTCTTGCTCTGACTCCTACTTCCCCTGAATTCTTGAGCTCAGCTGTTCCCTCTGCTTTTCACTCCCTGCTGGCAGTCTCCCTTGTCCTTCACTTCCCCAGCGTTCTCCAGCCCCAGACTGTCGTGCGGAGTCGACTTTATGGAAGGTTTGGAGAAAATGGAAAGAGGTTATAAGCCATCACAGTACAAAGTGCAGTTGAGTCTGAGCTCATGGCTATCATTGCCCCCCAAATCCGTCTGACATCCGCCCATGGGGAACGTCTCCCTGTCTGGGTCTCCTGTGGAGGCCCTGAGTGCCACCATACTTTTGGCTTGAACAGCCCTCACCAGGGACTCCTCTCCGCCCGCCCCCCAGGCCACTTGCCTCCCAAGGTCTTGGGTGTCGGCCCCTCTCCAGCTGCTGTCTCTTGGGTGACAGGACAGATAAGCAATTTCTGTTTTACTCTTTCCTGACCTCATCTCTCTCAACCAAAAGGCCTAACAAGGTCTTCTTCTAACCCTCAAATGGCCATCTATCCCCCAAATGAATTTTTCCATACCTGAGAAATCAGGAGCTGGGCATGCAGTATTTGCTTTTAAACAGAAGCTGTATGTTCTTCTCACCCCATCCATTTAACATACGGAGCGAAATGTTTCTGGAATTGTCAGTAATAGCACCTACCAGTGCACATGGGCTCTTCAGGGATGGCCTTTCCTTCTGCAGAACACATTACAACCCATTCCGTGAAGTGCTGAGTCCAAAGCCCATTTCGCCCCTGCCCCGGACCTGACAATTTAGTGCACCTGCATTGGAGTCGCTGCTGTGGACTCTCCGAGAGGCCACATGCAGATGAAGCTTTAACTAAAGCAGCTTTGCTTTGTCCTCTTTAAGGAAAGAGTGTGATGTTCCTTCTACCAATTTGGCCGCCCGGCAGCTGGTGTTCGGAGCTGACCTTGAAAGCCGTGCTAAGCGGCCGCCGTGCTGCGAGGCAGGGAAAGCACCAGTCGTGGGAAGACGAAGTTTCCTGGGAGCCGTGGGACGGGCGGAAGGGCCTAAATCTTCAGTTTGTGCAAAACCGTCCTTCCCGTCCAGAGGACGTCCCCACAGCTGGCCACGTGGCCACAGCCTGTCCTGTGCCTCTCGGGAAGCTCACTCCCCGCAGACGTGGAGCCCGCCCACGCCCGAGCCACGCCTCCTCGTGAGTTACTGCTTGCAGTAGCCCCGTCAGATACGCACCGTTATTAGAACCCCTGTGTTCACGGGATGGATCGCTCGCCCAAGGCCACGTACATAGTAAACGGCAGTGCTGGGATCCGAAGAAGGCTCCGGATACGTGCCTTGCTGGTTTCAGAGGCCTCCTCCAGTTGGGAGAATGCCTTGTTTGCAACCCCTAATAACACATTCATGACGGGCCACGAGGGCTCATAACATCCCACTGTGCGTCTGTGTGTATTCAAACCTGGCTACGTTTATAGTTCGGTTTTATCTATGCTCATCTGCGGAAGGACAGATATTAAGAGAAAGAATGTTGCTCCTGGGAAAGCAATCATAGGGCAGAAAACCTAAGCCCACCCCATGGAAGGTAGGTGTCCTCATCATTCTCTTCAAACACTCTGGCTTCTCCCCCGGCTGGCGCTTATCTCAATTAATAAGTAGTAATTATTTGCTTGTTTATTTTTTTCTGTGTCCTCTGCTGTATCTGCAGCTTCTAGGTGGTGTCGGACCTAAAGGACACAGTGAGATTGTGGTTGAATGAATAAGTGGATGAATTTTAAAGACACAGAGATGATAATTCATGTATTCCTCTTCATCTTTTAATAAGTTGGCCGGGAAGAAAGATGCAGCGTCATAGCCCTAAAAGTTTGTTTTAACAGTACTTAGGCTCGGATGACTGCTCGCTTCTACTGAAACTGATAGATGCTTAGCAGGATTAGCCAGCCAAGGATGCTTCTGGTCTTGTTTCTCCAAATCATTTAAAGTAAAAAGTTCCCACAGTTACTAAATTTGAGAATTAAAAAAAAAATTAATACCTAGTTCGTTAGATTATTCCTAAGGAGCTTTTGCTAAGCGTTCGCTTTTATTGACAGGGTTCCCCATAGAGTTAGTTGCAGGATGTACTTTTTATTTCGATGAACTTTGAAATGAAAACAAATCTTTACTCACTATCAGTTAAGTGTTAAATCTTTCTCGCCACCAAGAGTTCCTAAGTAGAACATAGTTGTATAAACTTGAAGCGGAAGAAAGGTGCTCTTTGGTGAGACATAAGAAGAAAGTCACAAAAAGAAGTACACTTTTTAGCATCCGGAGGTTTTGAGGCACTGATGTGTTTATGACAGCAGTTATGAGGTCAAGCCCCGTATTACATGGACGGGGACGCTTGTGACACAAACCTTGGACAGACCCTTCTTCCTAGAAATAAATGTGTTAGTCGGATTTATTCAGGGCAAGGGACAGAAAAGCAACTGAAGTCCAAGGAAATTAGTTGGTTCTTGACATTGAGGGTCCGAGCTCTGGTACAGCTGGATCCAGAGGTCAGAGGCTTGTCGGTCTTTGTTCTTTCTCTGTCTCTGTCTCTGTCCCTCTCTCGCACACACACTGCTGTCTGGGCTTGACCCCGTTCTGCATACAGCTCCTTCCACGGGGCTTGCACAGGAACCAGCTCCAGACACCCTTGGATGGCTCTCAGAGCTTTCATGCCCGAGGAAGAGGGAGAGAAAAGAAAGAGGTAGTCTCGGCATCCTTATCTCAGATCTTTGAGAAGCCTTTCACTGACATCTTCGTGAGCTGTGTCTTTTCCTGAACTGCTAATTGGGGCCAGCGGCCGGGGCTGACTTGGGTCCGGTACCCATGCTGGTGGAAAAGGGAGGCATCCTTACAGATGGGGCCAGCGCAGAAACGAAAGGGAAGCTGTCATGGAGGGAAGACGCACGGATGAAGAGCGAGCAGATTAAAGTCGCCCGCTCCACCCAGGTCAGGGGTGGAGAAAGGAACAAGGAAGAGGCGCACAGCCTGTTGTATAGAAAGCACTCAGACACTGTTTCAAGTTGCAAAGTAGGTGAAAGAAAGGTGTCCCTTAACATGCCCAAGTTTTTAAATACCTGGTACCATCTTATTGCAAATTTCAAATGTTACCCAAATAACTTGGATGTAAATTTATTCTGTTCTCTAAACGGAACTATTGAAAACATCTCAGTGACTTGATTTATTTGCTCTAGACAATATCTAGTATATGTTATGTTCCAATTCACAGCCCTGTTTTAGTTACTCAAGAGTCTGTATCATCCATATTAATTCCTAGGTTTATGACTCTAGTCCTTTCTTTGACTCTCAGTTTGCTTTCCAGAGCTTTTCATTCATGTATCCAACCAGTCAATCAGTATTTATTGAGCAGTAAGTGTTTTCAGGTGTTACTGTATTACTGTAGGTGCTGTGAAGGAATTCAGAGGAACGTACAGAGAGACAAATTTGTAATTTAACCAGAGGATGGACAAACCTCTGAAAGGGTGGTGACGAGTAAAAGACAGCCAGTGTGATGTTATTATTATGAGGGAAGAGAGAACACACCAGAAACTTCATGCACCAAAGGCCCAGCAGAAAATTCAAGTTCGGAGAAAAACAACTTGAATGAACGACAGAAGCTGATGGAGGAACGCCTTCTCCCTTTGTCCTCCAAGGGGCTGTTCCAAGACACTTCTCAGAAGGCCCCTACAAAATCCTGGCAATATCGCTTCTGCCCCCCACTGGTCCAAGGTGGGTGGCCCGAGGGTGTACACGCCCCTGTTCTCCCAGGCAGTGCTTATGTAGGTAACAAGAAAGTCCTCTTGGGCAGCCTGGGTCAGGAAGCAAGAGATGCTCAGTGACGTCCGATGAGAGATGCTGTCACCAAAGTGACCAAGGTGGTCAGAGCCTGTGCACAACAGGTGATGCAGTGACTGGAGACGGCGGGGCTGAGAGAAGCTGCAGAGGTGCACAGAGGGGAGGTGGACGCTGGCAGGTCCAACATATGGCCCAAGGCCCACCCATAGGAGGCTGGATGGGGGCCAGAAACCTGTCCCTGGACTGGCCAGGGGCCTCGCCTCTACACCATGTGGCCAATTTCTGCTGACAAGAGAATAAATGGCAATAAAATCAGAGGATCTGCCCGTTTGGATGCAGTGCATGCCAACAGACATCTTAATGCTGATTAATTTTATACTGGCTGTATTCTCCTGAGTGATATGTACAAATAAGAAATTATCATGGTTAAGTACAAACGTTAGAAAATAACCAGCGCAGAAGATATTCTGCTGTACCCAAAGACCCCAAAGTCCGCAGCAGAGAGAAGACACTCTGCTTTCCATAAACTTTGCAGAGCCGCAGAATTTGTTGGTAGGGCTTTGTCCTTGGGAAACTTTATACAATCTTCAAAAGCATAAGATGCCTGCAAAAGAAAGCACAGAACCAGCTACTGAGACGGGAGCCAAGCGCCTGATTGGCGGAATGGGGGTGAGGCTTTCACATCAGTCAGGTTGCTCTTAGCATCACCCACAGCAGGAGGCGGAGGCCAGACAGGGGGAGACGAGCGAGGTGCTCGCTTTGGACTCAGAATTTAACGGGTGCCTGAGAACCCAGCAACCAAAATTTATAAACCTTCAATGCAACGTTTAAAAAACCAAAAGGAATCTACTGTGAATCAAGTATCACCATTTTGCATGGGGACGGGGTCATTATTACTGAGGTGCCCTCTGGTCCCAGTCTCTACTATCGTTTGACGCAACACTATTATTAATTAATCTGCATGAATCTTTATTTTTTAAAATATTATCTATGGATTATGGCGTTTTGGGCACCACCTCAAAATCTGTGCCCAAGGTGAGTGTTGCACTTTCCTCCTCCCACTTCCAGCTCGGCCGGGAATGTTCCTGGGAGCCGTCTAGACCGGTAACGGATGCTCTGCAGTTTGGCCCATGGTATCACAGGGTTATCTCAGATTAACCTTGAGTATTTATCTTCTTTGTTATTTCATTTTCAACACATGCTCCACAGGAATAGAAACGCTTGCTTTTCAAACCGTGGGACTCGTTGGAGCCCCTCAACGAATCAACGTTTCACGATTCCACCTCTGAGACAAGCAGAGAGGTCCCGGGTCACACAGCGGACCAGGGCGCGGCTAGCTGGCTTGCTGTCCCTCCACCCACTGGGCCACCTGCCCTCCATCAGAACGGGGTGTGGCCAGGTGCTCCTGGCCTCTGAGTCTCCCTATGAATACTCGGGTGTCCCTACGAATTGGAAGACAGCCGCCCTTGAACTCTCAGCCGCAGACCAGGAGGGAGGCCCGTGGTCAGGGTGGGATGTGGTCAAGTCGTCTCTCACCTGGAGAGCCGATGCTGAAGGAGAGATGTGGAGGGGAAGCCAGACGAAGTCCGAGTGTGGGCACGATTGAAAAATGAGGCTCCCCTGATGAGAAACGGGTGCTTAGCAAAGGGCAGCCTGGCCCTCGCCCAGCCCGTCTCCTGTGAGGAATGGGGCCATCTTTCACCTGCCTGCCTGCAAAGCTGCTGCGAGCGCTGTGGCCTGGCTCCCCGGCCCCCCAGCCCCCGGCAATGAATTTGCTGCTTCTTAATGTAAAACCTGCCTTTTCTGGTCATTGTGCCGTTTTATTTACGGCCTGTCTTTGGGGGGCTCTTGATCAATAGATTGAGTCCCACAGTATATTTCTTCCTTTCAGTTGTTCTTGGTTCTATTTTTAAATTACATGGGGCTGCTAATGATTGCTGCTAATGATTGCCCTTGAGTGAGTGGCGTCTTTGGCTGCTGGGCGGCCAGGTTTTAAAGGCCTCGTGGCAGCAGATTAATGCCGGCCTCCCAGATGATTCCGTTCCTGAGCTCGGCTTCTGCCTGGGAGGTGAAGGAGGGCAGGCGGCTGGAGGGGTGGCCAGCAAGGAGCTGTGTGGTGACACCCGGCATCTGTCCTCACTCTTGGGTCCTCCAACTCGGTCCTCGTTTGGACAGTTAGAATTACTGAGGGCAAGATGCCGGGGTCCTTCTGCTCGTCTGCTGACCCGGAAGAATCTCCAACCCAACGTCCCTCCAGGGTGCCGTGCCCAAGTCAGGCCCGGGGAGACATCACCTTGCAAGGGCCAAGCTGGAGCCGTGAGCAGGGGGCGTTACCGTAACAACTGCTCGTGAGTCCCAGGGGGGCCACAGCCAGGGGTCACAACTGCAGCCTAATTTGCGCAGGACAGAGTGCAGCAGCAGCGTAGACGCAGATTTGTGTGATCCAATTAAATTATTGTTTTCATTTTCATGCAAATGAAGATAAGTTCTCTTGGCACGTGAAATGTGCCTTTCATAAAAGCTGCAGCTTCTGGGCTGTGAGCAGAATGTGTTCACTTGGGTTACTGGGGTGGGTGGTCCTGGAACTGTGTGTTGCCAAGTGCTTCCGACCGGAGCCCCACAATTCCCACTGATTCCGTAATTCACGGGCCAGGTATCCTCACACCTCCACTTTGTTGTGCTCTCAGTATTCCACAGAGCAGCCTCATCTCCAGCTATCGATTACAGCTGTATTAATTTATTTCCCCGGATCTCTCTCCCCACGCTTGTTGGGGGCATGCTCACTTAAAATATATGTATTTTCCCCCTTGCTGGAGGCTTTCACGAAACAAGGCTAATATTCGGCACTTGGGATTCAAGTCATGGCATCTCGCAAAGTTTGGATGTATTAATGAACAAAAATAAGAGTGCAGAGAAACTGGAAAATTGGCAGGCGGTTGAGAGCAAGCCAACAGGAAACTGTCTGATTATGTGCATGGGGGCAAAATTAGTAAAAGAATTTGAAATTGTCTTGTGAGCAGAGATTCTATTGTTTGCAAAGAATAATTCCATCTATTTTAACATTTTCAAGTGCAATTCCATTGGTAAGGGCTCTTCCTTTGATTGTGAGTGATGTTAATTGAAGGGTGTGGCTCCACGTCTGTTTTGGCCGTTAGACTCACATCTTTTGTTTAAAAACTCAGAGTGCTGGCTTTCCTGCCCAGCCTCCCTCTGTGTTTCTGTTTTGGTGATGTGATGACAGACTTACAGTGTTTCCTTGTGTGTATGGTAACAGATGTTTATGTGAATAACAGACTTTTTTATGAAGGCATACACTTTATAGCCAAATACTAATTAAAAATAATTGCATGTAAGCATTTTTGTTTATTCCCTGTTGTGCATCTTTAATCATTTGAAATCACCTGCACTTGGAAATTGAGGCAAAGATTTGATACTGCAATTATAAGACGCCATCTGACTATATATTAGGTAGAAATAGCAACATATTTGAGGAAAAAGAATATTAAAGCAGAATGCCAGGTCATTCTGAAGTCTCTTGTACACTGGGTCAAAATACTAATACATTACTTTGTTAAACTAATAGGATTTTAAGGCATCATTCAGCCACCAAAACAACTGCTTCATGAATAATATCCTATACCTGCCACAGTTTGCGCGCTAACAAGCTCATTACAAGTAGGTTTTAATTAGAGGCGTAACAGATGGTTCCCAATAAATATAGGCAGTGGCGACTCCCTGGCCTTTTTTTTTTTTCCCTTTTAAAGACAAAAATATCGGGTAATTGAGAGACTGGGAATCTTAGTTTGGGTTTAATAGTATGTGTTCAATTAAATCAAAGTGTAAAGTGCCAGGAATGGGACTCAGATAGTGCACACCGAATAAAGAAAACAGGGTTAAAAACGACTTTCCTGTTTAGAAGTGAGCTTCCCCAGGCCGTGGCAGGGATGGGCCACGTGTAGCCCCTGGTGACTCACCAGGGCTTGCTTGTCCGGGCTTTGTTTGTTAAGCATTGCCTGTCACCGTGTTATGAAGAATTAATAAGACACTTCAGAGTGTTCTTGAACTCCAGCACCGAACACTCTCACTACTGTGACATTTAACAAAAACGTTTAAGCAGAAAAGAAAAAGGAATGGTTCTAGAAGCCACCTGTGCCTCTCGGCAGAAGCCTTTTAACACTATTTGGGGGACACGAGAAGGAAGAGGGAACAGATAAACCCAGCACTAAGTTCCACTCTAAGAGTTTTCACCTTCAATGAACCAGACTTGACATTTCTGTTGCTGGGATGGGGTTAGGAATTTGGTGAACCTTGCATAGGAAGAAGGGTTATGTTTTGAGATGGAATTTACTTTTTTTGGAAAAAATGTTTCCCTTTGCTGTAAAGAAAACTCTTATCTAAAATGAACCAGGAAACTCCAGCACAAAAAATTAAGAGGTTGGAAATAAATATATAAGAATTTAGAGAAAACATCATTTCATCAATTTCTATTTTAAGTGTGCTTCTTTTCCTTTCTTTTTTGAAATAGGGGTGGGGTCTTGAGAGTCAACAGCAAACCCCTAACGAACGCTGGTGGTTCTGTAACCTTCCACCCCCATCTGAAAATACGGTTTTCAGAATGACGGTATTGACTGCCTTGGAAGCAGGTCCTCCTATCAGATTGACAAAGGGCTGTTTAAGGAAAAGAAAGAGATTTCAGTTTGCGGGGAGACGCCTCCCAAATTGCAGAATTTAGAAATGTAGATTACTGGGCATGATTTTATATTTCAAGGGCATTTCCCCACCAGCTTCTGTCTGGCATCTCTCTGCCTTGCTTCCAAGCGGCATTTCTGCTTGGGCACACGGTGGAGGCGCGTCTCACGGTGTGCCATTGCCTGAAAATAAGGCCACTTCAGGTCTAAAATATTCCACCCATATCCCCTGGGGCAAATCGCTGACATGTAGCAGCTCCTGTGACGTGGAGCCGCCAGGCCGACAGCCGTGCGGAGATAGTCGCACATCTGCAGCATCAAGCTTCACAGCCAGAAATAGCATTACTTAGAGTGTGAGGGTTTTAATTTCATTAAGAATTTTTTTGACAGCGTGACACCCCAGGGTCTTGTTCCGGTTGTTTCTTATCACTTATGTAGGGGAGCGGATGGGGATGTGGGAATAGATCCCCAGGCTGGACTTGTACATTTCACTTTCAAAGGCAAGAAGCCCCACTTGATATTCATCAACTGCGCACTGGGTGGAAATTCCGGGGACATCGTGGGAAGGTTCTAGGAAGGTGCCAGGGCCTGAAGTGCGCCCCTTGGCATGTGGGCACCGGAGGGCGTGCCGATTGGAGCCTGATTTATGCGTGTCACCGGAGTGGCAGGGTGACTAAAATGTGTCATTCTGTGTGACTTCAGAAAATAACCGCGGCTTCCATTCAACAGACGGAACGAAGAAGGGCCCGTCAGTAAGCGGGTGAGAAGAGCCCCGTCCTGAGAAGCGCACCCCGGGGCCTCAGGGCGACGAGGTTGTGTCCCAGCGGCCAAGCCCCTCTGGCTTCCAGGTCGTGCCCCCTGCCCCCGCCTGCCCAGCACTGTCGACACAGGCTGCACCCCCAGTGCTTGACAGTTAACGACCAGTCCTTACCGCCCGCCCTGCCTTCCATGGCCAGGGGCCAGCAAAAGAGGGAAAGTTATTTCTTACTCCTGAGATCCCAGAGTCACAACGCCCCAGGACCTTCATCTGTCAAGGCCCCAGGGCCTGGGGCTGTCACCCTTCATGCTTAACTAGTTCATGAGGACTGTAGTGAAGATTAATAGACGCCATGGCCTTCATTGTCATGAGCACAGAGATGAAACCCAGCCACGCACTTGACAAGGAGAATAGCCCGGTGACGAAGGAGCATTGGAGTGGAATTCGGGGGCCCAGGACCGTCCGGCGTCATCACTGACTGGTTAACCTCGGAAAGTCATTTATTTCTGTCCAGCACAGCTCTGCCTTCTGCCCTGCGTCTACAGGGGGGCTACGTACTGGATTTCCCAATTGCTTACGGGAGGCACCAGTGCCGAAAACCCATTAACTGGAGAATGAGTGAAGGTGAGGCCTTGGTATGTCTGCTGCCTGGCCAGTCTCACATCTCACGGGGCTGGGGACGGGGCTCTGTCTTAGCCCCCGGTCTCGGCTACGTCAGATTGCCAGAGACTGGGGGGCTTAAACTGAAGCATTTATTTCTCACAGCTCTGGAGTCTGGGAAGTCCAAGATCAAGGTGTGGCAGACCCAGTGTCCAGTGAGGACCCACTTCCTGGCTGGCAGATGGCCGTCTTTTTGCTGTGTCCTCCCACGGTGGCCGGCAGACAGAGCACGCTCCCCCCGTCTCTGTTATAAGGGCACTAAACCCATTCATGGGGGCTCCACCCTCATGACCAATCGTTCCCAAAGGCCCCACCTCCTAATACCAGCAGGTTGGGGGTTGGGGCTTCTGAATTTTGGGGGGGCACATTTGTGAATATTTATTCAGTCCTTAATGGGCTCTTTAATGAGGCTTTGGAAGTTTGGGGTTTTCCAAGGCAGTTTGGACAGTGTCTTTACCCGTAGTGTGCCCGGCGTCCTCATCTCCAGTGGGAGTGTCTTCCTTCCAACTCAGATTCCGCTCTCCCAAATACCACCCTGCTGGTGAGGCGTGTGGGCCTCACGTTTAGCAGAATGCAGCTCAGCTGGAGTAACAGGCGAGAGACAAAGTCTGGAGGAGAGGTCCCGAGCAGATTCTTGAAAACAGCCTCGTGCAAAGATACCATGTTTTATACCAACTTGACTTTCACAAGGTGTCCCTTTGTTTCTCCGTAAGACAGAGCCTAGAGCTCCAGCTAACTGAGCTGCTTGCCAGCCGGCTGAAAAGGAAGAGGTGACAAATCCCCAAGTGTAAAAAGGACAGAGGTCGCGTCTGAGAAGGAGCTTGGGACGGGAAGACGAGGGGAGGGTCATGCTATGGAGAGCTCGGCTTGGGTCCATCGCATGGTGGCCTCAGCTGAGGGCGATGGGAGGACAGACCAGGGTCCCTGCATGAAAGCGGCCTGCCCTCCGCATCACACCGCTGTGTGCTTTCCCTCCACCAGCGTCACAGAGACTTGGTCTTGTACGTATCCAAATGTGCTTTGGGCCTCAGATCCAGTACAGGTGTGCACGAGCAATGAATCTACTTAATTTCTCCAATCCAGAAACACAGAGGGAGTCCGTCTGCTTAAGGTTTGCCTTCTTCATATTCATATTCATTCATTCACACCAGAAAGGACTGCCTCCCCATGAAAACCTGGATGGGGTGAGGGGATCTCTCTGGAGCTGCCTGAACTCCCTCCCGTTTCTCCAGCGGAGCAAAGCCCCTGCTCGTCTCCAGTCAACTCATCCAAGAGAGCGGCTGCCTCACTTCAATTAAGTTTGAATTAATTCTTGCTGGTTTCCTTTACAAAAACATCCAGGTTTTAATTGTTTCACCTAATTACTGGACTGCGACCCAGATTTAAGACCTGACACAGGTGATAGGAAACGATGGGCTTCCTTTGATTATATTCATTTATCGTCTCCAGAGCTGTTTGGAGCAGAATATTCCTCCTTTTGTTACTACTTATTTATATGTCTGACCTTCCAGACGCTCTGACGGCATGAAATGTCCCTAAATAAACATGAAACCTCTTCCCATTTAGGATGAAATTTGGCTCCGACTGTCTTCAAGGCAAGCCTACGATGGTGTTTGATCAAATGAGAAAAACCCGCAATTGGTGTATTTCCCCAAATCGTGCAGGGGGCGTAAGGAACAGTGACCTGCAAATTCTACGGATGCTAATCATAGTATTCATTTCTAGCTGGTATTTGCATGCAAATATCAGCCTGTATAAATTTGGCATTGGAAGCACCCCAAGGCTCCAGTGTGGCAGATGGGTATCGGATCACAATGAAACTTAACAGTACCTGGGGGCTTTGGGGCCAAACAGAGGCTCTGAGCAACAGGAGAGCATTCGTCTTCCCTCCTCTGAGATGACAGTGTGGGCTTTATACATTGTTCTGGCCAGAAAATATTTAAGAGGTGGTTTGGAAAAACACTTTGGGCTGATAGCCAATTTCCCTTAATGTTCTGCAGACAGTCTGTAGATCTTGGAAAGTAGGACATCTTTAAATCACTCTCTTTTGCTTCACTTAAGTTGAGGAGAATTGGCATAAGCTGAGAGTTCAGGACAGCCCACTCCGCTGCTTCACGGGGACTCTGGTGGGAGGAGGGAGACAGGTGCTGAGGAAGGCTGCATAAACCCTGGGATCAATTTCCCATCTTTTTTTTTTTTTTTCCATGAGGAGTACTGCAAAGATTTCTTGGCCTTATCCTTTCTTACTTTGCAAAAGAAAAACACTCATCCAGAAAGAAAGGTGAAATTAGTGCCGCTCAAAGATTGAGAGGTTTTTGAGAGACCACGGACAGCGTGGATGCCCTAGCTGGGACCTGGTCTGCGAGTAGACATAGCAGCTTTTATTCCCAGAGAATGTGGATTTGGGATGTAGCACAAGGCAATTCTTTTCTTCTTCAACTGTTTAGAGTAAGTGGACAAGTGCATGGATGCAATTAAAATCAAATGACAGGATATCTGAAAGAAAAATAGGAACAAAGAAGAAGGTATTTGAGAAAGAATGTTCTTCCCCACCCCTGCAAAGAGACATTCAGAATTGGAGGGGGGGAGTAGACAGGGTCTCACACAAGAGCATATTATAGGGAGAGGCACGTCTTCTGCAGCTGTAATTTATACACTCACATATTTGGAAAGATTTCAATATCTCCCCCCATATAGATGACCTTAAAGAGTCCTCTGAGCCTTGAACGAAGTCTGGCTGGGCTCTGGGATTGTCGTCCTTTAAGGTAGCAAAATGAACTTAGGAAAATGATACCCATCAGATTTGTAGACGTCCAAGGAAATATGTTACACAGCGGCTTCTGACTCTGTATTTTGTTTCCTTGAAAACTTCCTTATCTTGAACTTGGTGAAGCAAACAAATCTGGTTTTCTTAAAGTCTTAGGTAAATGAATAAAACTGGGCGAAATATCAAGTATATATGTTTTAATTTTTCATAGTTCCACAGATATTTAGAATAAAGGGCTAAATCCTCACCTGGCCACGGTGCCCTGCGTGATCCTAGATGCTGTCCATCTATCCATCCTCCTTCAACGATTCTGGACATGCTCATTTCTGCTTCCGGACTTCCGTGCAGTGTTGGGCCTCTTCCTGGGGTCTCTTCCTCCACTCCACATGACTTCCCCCCTCCCACCCTGCAGCACCTCCTGCCACCTCCACCTGACCAATGTCAGCTCGTGTTTCAGCTTTCAGATAAAGTGAATGGGTGAGGTGAGGCCCCAAGCACACTCTGCCCCAATGCGTGGAACCTCCCTTTTGCTGTGCTTGTCACATATATAATCGCTTGGCAATCTGTCTGCCCTCCTAGACCTGATGCTCCACCAGGCGGGTTGGCTCGATCCTTGGTGCCTGGGACAGTACCTGGAAATAGGTGTTTGTGGAAGGAAGGGAGAGGATACCCCAAACTCCCCCAGGCGGTGAGCTGAGACCAAGGAGAGGTGTTGGGCTTACTGTTGCTTTTGCAGCACACTTTAAAGCAGTTACAAACTTCAACTGAGTAACATGTCAAAAAACTTTTTTTGAGTTTTTTTTTTCATTTACCTAAGACTTTAAGAAAACCAGATTTGTTTGCTTCACCAAGTTCAAGTTCTGTTAAGCCAGAGAGCAGTTTTTTAGAAGCTTAAACTTGTTCCTTACCTCCCCCCAGCCTCTGTCCACCCCCCCGCCACCCCCAAACCTAGCCCTACTGGCCCAGTAACAGCAGCTCAGGTGTTTGTGCTCCCAAATACCAGGGGCTTGCTTAAATACCTGCCATGTGTTGTGATGTCCACTACGGGGTTGGAACTATTATTTCCCCCATTTTACAGATGAGGAAGCCGAGTCCCTGAGAGATTAAGTGAGCTGTGTTCAAGGTCGTGCAGCCAGTGAGTGTGAGAGTGGAGTTTGAGGCTGTGCCGCTTGCCCTGCTTCTTAGAAGGAGAGCAACTTCTGAAGCCTTGAAATAATTGTGCCAGGGGCCAGCAGGGAAGCTAAGTACATTGTCATTGACCCTGCTTTCACATTCAATTCATAATGATCTCGGTTTCCCAGCTCGCGGTCTGCTGGAAGCATCACGCTGGAAGGAATGCGAGAGGACTTTTAGGAGACGGCACCGTGACAACAGAAGTGACGGCTGACAGCTTGACACGGGGGAGGGAGACAAAACTCAAAGGCAATCTGGAAACTGTGTACTGGAGAGTCCCAGAATAGATAAGTCCTGCATCATTAGGAAACTTTCAGATGTTTCTAGAGCTTCGCTTTTAGAGGCTAAAAAAATGGTGATTTAAAAAACGACTTTTCTTTAAAGGCATAAGCTACAGTCACATGGCAAATTAATTTCCCTGTACCCGGCAAAGGAAACAGCGTGATGGGTGCTTGCCAAGTGCGCCAGAAGGAAACTCTACCTTAGGGTGCTTCGTCCAAGGTGCCACACGCAATGAAGTGTCACCTGCTAGTCCTCATGCGTAGGGTCTGATAACTTTTCATATTTGTCCTTCCCCAAATTTCATTATTTACTTTCTATGCCTGTTCCTTGCTTAGCATGATACAGAGTCTGTCCATCACCTTTATCTTGCCAGCAAATTTATTTTTAGTCCTTTTAATTAGAAAATTAAAAAACTTATATTCTATTCATGCCCACGTTACCAAGAGGAGCAGAGAACGTGGAGCATGATACGAGTACACAGAATCGCCAAAGGGATAAATCCTTGAGAAGAGTTTTCAAGCTACTAATTTTCTTTGAAAGGTTGGGACACTTTTTTTTTTTTTTTAAGATGTGCTTTAATTAAAGGAGGTTTTAGATATTGACAAATATCTAAATTATTCAGTTTTCACTCACTGCACTCATTTTACAAATTGGAAAGTTTCTATTCATTAGAATGTGATTTAAATTTGATAGTAAATTTTCTCAATTTTTCCCTCTGATGTGTTAACACTGGGAGCTAAATTACCTTGAGTAGAAGTTGTTGACTTCAGTAATAAAGCAATTCACATCATCTTTGACCCTGCACTTAGAAGGGCAAATAATACTTCCAAAGACTCTTAAACTCACCCTTTCATTCTCAAGGGGAAGAAAGTGGGTGCTGGGAGTGACTGGGACTTGAGCGCAGACACCGACCTTGACAGGGACCCGAATTCTGACTCCCACGCGGGTGGGGCCTTCCCACTGGATGGACTTTCACCTATTCTTTGGCCTCACAGTCTTGGGAAAAGTGTCAACAAATTGTCTCTTTGGTACATATTTCAATTTGCAAAGTGATTTGAAATCTGAGTTATAAAAAAATCGAAGCGTTGTGTAGCTTTTATCTTTTGGCAAATTGCCTGTGTGTGTCTCTTCCGGATACACTCCCTCCTTCTCCTTCCCGGAAGGCCCCAGTTTCCACAGGGGTCCCGTGGCAGAGGGAGACTAACTTCAAGCCTGGCTTCAGGAGTAGAATAGGACACCTCATCCAAGCAGCCAATACATCCATCCTGGGGGCCACAGCCGTTGCTTTCGAGGCAGACAGGTAACCTAAGCAGTCTCATCAGAGTGACTCTCAAAACGCTTACTGGAAATTCTGGGCCACGGGCAATGTACAGTGTGATGAGAGGCCTGGATCGTTTGCAGCCATTTTGCTGCCATGAGGCAAGCCAGACAGGCAGAGAAGATTAACAGAGGGGTATGGCTGGGAGAAGGGCAAAAAATGGAGCCAGACCCCTGGATGCAGCTTACCCAGGGGCCTGGCCAACTCTGGTCTTTTTAGGCATGTGAGCCTAGAACACTCTCTTCTTTTAAAGCAGTTGGAACTGAGTTGAGTCCTGACTCAAGTTGGGTCCTGACTGAGATGCACATAAGTTCATTTTCCTTGCAAGTCCTAAAACAGGAGCTCCCTCTTCCCCTTCCTCCCCCCTCCCCCCTTCAGTTTTTAGTGAGGGTGACTAGGTGGTCTCATCTTTCTCTGTGTTTTCTCCTTGCAGTTTGATCTGGTTGATAGAATCCCCCAGAGTTTTGATCTGAGACAATAGGCAGAGCCCAGTGGGCTGCACCCCAGCACCTAGCCACTCACCTGGGCTTCCTGTGGAGGTGGGACTTCTTTATTGCAAACAAATATAGCCTTTGTATTACTCTTCTTTATGCCCAGGTTTCTAATGCAATGTTTTTTTCTTATTGTTCTGAATAGAATTTTTACTTTTTTATGTAGCTAAATTAAAAAAAAAGGCAAAACAGCAATGTGTGAACTTATTCAGTTCAACAATGATAACACAAAATATTAGAACTGATGACATTTTTAATTATGGAAAATTAAAAAAAATAGAGAAGTACAAAGAATAATTTAAGAAAATATCAAGAAATAACATATTTGCTTCGACTTAAAAAATTTTATACATAAAATAAAACATAGAGGTGGTGTTGATCCTTTTGTCACCCACACACAGGCTGGTTCACCTCCTTCCACATACGTAATTACTATAGTGGATTTTGTACGATCCTGCGACGTCATATAAATATTTTACTTGGGAAAATAGACAATTATAAAAAGTATCTGGTATTGTTTTGTGTGCATTTAAATATTCATGAACGGTGTCATAGTTTTATTTGGTAACTTGTTATTTTATTTTATTTATTTTTTGCAGTACGTGGGCCTCTCACTGTTGCAGCCTCTCCCGTTGCGGAGCACAGGCTCCGGACGCACAGGCTCAGCGGCCATGACTCATGGGCCCAGCCGCTCCGCGGCATGTGGGATCTTCCCGGACAGGGGCACGAACCCGTGTCCCCTGCATCGGCAGGCGGACTCTCAACCACTGCGCCCCCAGGGAAGCCCTGGAACTTGTTATTTAAACTCAGCATCATTTTGAGATGTATCCATGTTGGTACATAAATATACATAGTTTGTTTTTAAAACTTATGTATTGGAGAACACTTGGGTTTTTCCCAATTGCAACTATTGCAAATAACAATGTGATAAACTTTTGCTCCTGTTTCAAGAGTTTCTCCAGGCATATAGTTGGATATGAAATTTCTGGGTTGTAGGATACTGCATTCTTGGGTCTCTTAGGTACTGATAACTTTGCTTTCCTAAGAGGCTGTATCAATTGTACTTGTACCTGGGGGGTATGTGATACCCGCTTTCTAAATCTCTGCCAATATTTGGTTTCATCAGAATTTTAGATTTTTGCTAATCTGGAGGGTGTGGCTTCTCATTTTGGTTTTAATTTTATTTCTTGCTATTTATGTGAAGGAACAGTTTTTCTGTTCCTTCTGTTCCTTTCTGTTTTCTGATGTTTAATTGGCTTTTTGATATTTTTTAATTTGTGAAGACCCTGTTTAAGTTTTCTGCACATTTGTCTACTGAATTGTTTGTCTTATTTCTTATTGATTCATATATCTTCTTTACATAGGCTGGCTCCTAATATCTTTGTCTGTTAAATCTGCCAAGCTTTGTCTTCTTGGTTTCTGCATTTACAAAAGCTTTTCTTATCCCCCTAATATACAAATGCTTGTCTGATTATTTTTATATATTTTTTTTTTATATTTTTAAATAGTTAAATCTTTTAAATGGTAGGAGTTAAACTTGAATTATATGAAGAATGTATCTAAATGTTTTCGTCCAAATAGATAGCCAATTTTCCCAATAGCATTTATTAAAGAATGTATTTTGAAATGCCACTTTATAACGTTATACAACTATACATATACAAATAAGCATATGACACTGTATATATATCTGAACTCTTGTCCACGGATGTATTTGATTCTCCTGGGACAACATCACTACATTTCAATGCCTGTAGCTTTGGAGTATATTCTGACATCTGATCAGACAAGTCCTTCATTATGATCATTGTTTTTACATGTTTCTTACCTAGTGTCAATCTTTTAATCCTCCCAATAAAATGAAGGGCCAGGCTTCCCTCCCATTTTATTGAGGTTTTGGGTAGAACTGCATTTTATATTCCCTTGGTCCTTGATTCATTTCAGTATCTTGAAAAATGGAAGAAAATATAAATGATTATGTTTTATAAAGTTTGGGTGATCTTAAAGACATGAAATCATATGGAAAGCTTAGCTGTTGGGACAGAACACACTTGCTGCGTTTGTGTCCAATGGTGTGGACCCCTCGCTGAAGAGTGAGCCGTGGAAAGAAGAGGTGGAGGGTTCCACTTTGCGGGGAGGGGGAAGGTCAGGGCTTGTGGCTGACCTGTGTGTTTGCTTGTTGTACTGTTTGTCTGGAATGACAGAGAAGCAAAGATCAGATCGTGTTTACCGTGACTTTGATTTCTTCAAACTTGAGTGACAGCTTCCAGTGTGGATTTAGTGTGTGTTCACACAACTGCATTGAATTTCACTATTTGGGAAGTCAGTGGCGTCTCTGCACTGGGGTCCAGCTCCCATGAGTGGTACAGGCCACTCTCCTGGCTCTTTGTCACCTCTGGTAAAGCTTCTTTCGCGGATTTCTCTCTGGTGGTGAGTTCACTGGAACACACTCGCCTTGGGGACAAACCCGTCCCAAAGCTGCTTCAAGATGGCTTACGTTGAATTCTGGCCTGTCTGGGAAACCTGCCTCCTCAGGCGTCTGCAAAGAACAAGTAGCTCCCCCTCTGCTTCTCCCCGTGGCTCTGCCTGAACATTTCTCAGCTGACAAAGCTGACTTTCTAGGAAATTACTGGGCTTAGACTGAACGTTGGGGCGAGATGGAATAAGATGATTAACTCGCATCTGAGGAAACCAACACGCCCACGTCCTGAGCCGTCAGTAACAACCCCGGGCCTTTTCCTCCTGTGCTTAGCAGACCCTGTTGTGACTCTGACACAATCTAGGGATTCTCCCACACAGGAAAATGTATATATATATTTACATATATATTTGTATATATATACACACACATGCATACACACATGTATAAATTTGTGTGTATATACACATAAACATATATATATGTGCGTATATACACATACACACATATACACACACATAAACACTGTGAACTTAGTTTCAAGGGTCTTGAGAATCAGAAAAAAGTCTCAGGCTCAGACACCTGGCGTGGAGGAAACTTGATGAGAAGGTGCTTTGCTTTCTAGAGCTCAAAGCAGCTGCGTTCCCAGTAACAGTTATTAATAGCAAAGCATTTGTGAGGGTTCCATGGAGCCGAGCCCTCTGGTCAGACTGTTATGTGCATCATCTCCCATGGGACTCCCGTGCAGAGCATGCCAGTGTCATCCCCAGGTACAAATCTGAAACAGACCCTCCAGGATGGAGGTCAGCTGTAGGAAGTGACTGGGTCTGTCTGGCACCTGGTGCTGCCCCCCCCATGCCATCTGCCTCTCCTTCCAGAGCGGAGGGCGGGGGCCCCGGCCGTGACCTGTCACCTGCTGCTGAGTCACTGCTGCTACAGCTGCATGGGGTCTTCCAGGCCTTTCCAGCCTCCCCTCCTCTCTGGACAGTGACTGAATATACCCCTGGTGGGGGCAGCCTGAGGAGGCCCTGGACAGGTCATGGCTGGACTCTCCTGTTTTGCAGGTGCCACCAAGCTGTGTGGAGCCACCTGCTGGGCTGGCCCGACATGTGACTAGGACTCTGGGCGGAAACTAACAAGCATGTTCGGGGAATAACCTGATGTTTTGGCCTCTAACTTTGCTAGCACACTGGATTGCTTTTTTTCAGTGTTGCCCTCTATTTAAATGGAGCTGTTCTTTGGGAACTCACTGTTGCAGATTTTTTGTTACTGTCGGGTGGCCTGGCCATGTTTATTTTCAAACTGGCCTTTTTTCCCTTCACTGCAGTTTTCAGGCCGTGGGCTGGGACCCGCTGCAGAAAGGCCTGTGTGGGTCCTTAGCCTCTGTGACCACAGCCGAGCACAGCGGGGCAGAGACACTGTGGCCGTCTCCTCCTTGCCCCCAGTTCCCGCAGAGGACAAGCTATGGCCAAGACGCTGGGGAAGTGGCACATGGAACTTACAAGGTAACCTAATATTTGTCAATGCCTTTGAAAACACCTGAGGATTGACTGGAAGATGGACAGAGATAAATGGCAACAGTCACCCTTAAACAGAACCCCTGTTCCTGATTCCTTCGTCCCACGCCTCTGTCCCGCTTCCTGTTCCCCTCCCAGGATTTGTGCAGAGCTCCCCTCCCCCCCACCCCCCCACCAGTTCAGCGCCCTGCTGATGATTTTCCCTATTCTTGGCTCTCCGATTTCCTCTCCCCTTGCTGAGGCTGTGCTTCCAGAGCCTTCCCACCAAAGCCTTCTCTGGAGGAATCGACCCTCCTGCCGACACCCTCCCCGTGGCCCGAAGACACGGTTTCCTAATAGAGCGCTTCATGGCGGCAAAGTGGTTGTCGATAAACCCTCCAGGTCGAGCAGAGTCAAAGGAAATCGGTGCTAGTCATTGAGCACTGAATGACTTGTTTCAAACTCAAGTGGCAGCCCGGCTCTCAGGAAAGACTGTTATTACTGTTATTAAGTCTCCCTCTACTTCCTGTTGGACACCTTATTATCAATTTGCGTGAACGTCAGCTCGCGGGCCCAACTTTGCTACTACGCTGTTGACTCCAATTTTATAAATGTGTAAGAAGTGAGTAAATTAAGCGGTGTGAACCCTGCCAGGGCTCTGACCTTGCCGGCCCCGCGTGCAGGCCCAGGACTGCTGTACAGCATAATGATTACATTACAATCTTGTGATATTATTCAAAATGACTTCAGATAAATGAATGATAAACTAGGGGTTATGCCGCCTTTATTACAGAGCTGATAGGTAGCTAATCAGCGTCCAAGTATATGTCATTACAGAAATTATGAGCCGGGGTTTGATGTGAATTCCCAGAGAGGCTGGTTTGGAGCGTCGTCTGATGTAAGGCCACAGGCTGAGCTCTGAATTCTGAAAACAACCAGCTTCTCGGCTCTCATAATTTCTGTAAATTACTAATAGATATCTTTAAAGGCCCGGGGAATATGCTTTAATCCACTCACAGACTTTCTTCGTGGTAAATGATCAACGCTTTTCTCTTTCAAAGACTTTTTTTCCTCACCCTCTGTATTCTATATCCATTGAGCAAAGAAGGTTTTCTTATTCCTTGAGGTGGTGTGGGAAGAATAGTAAAGACTGGGAAATGCCTGGTCAATTACAGATCGGAGGAGAGGCATTAAAATGTCAAGTTCAGAATTCTCCAAGGCGAGTCTAAAGCCAGGAATCGCGTCTTGGAGGGAGGGGCAGGGCTCCCTGATTGGGCTTTCTGAGTGGGCACAGGTGAGTAGGAACGGGCTGCTTGTCAATAGCTGCTGGATGAATGGCAGGATGACTTCGACGACGCTTCCTAGGACAGCCTGAGAGCTTTGCAGCGAACTGGGTTTGAAACCGCTCGTCCACTACCCAGCTCATCTCCTGGGAAAAGGTACTCAAATTCTTTGACTCTCCATTTCTTTATCTGTAAAATGAGGAAAGAGAATACCCACTTATATTGATTGTGGGGATTTCATGAGAAACTAGACAGTTTGCCAATAATTTCTACCACGTAGAGTACCTGTTCCGCATCCAGCCAACGAGAGCTACTTCTGTCGTCAGTGTCCTTGATGCCGTCGATGGCAAGATATGTGATGGTTTTGGCCTTGAAATGTGTATCTAAGAGGCCATGATGATAACTGGGCCCCGGCAAACTGTACCTCTTGTTCAAAGTTCCCGCTGTTATAGGTGTTTTTAGTATGGAACTCGTCACATTTCAGGAATAATTGTGGCTTTCTTTGGTGCGTCGGGTGGTGTCTTCTATGGTAACACTGTCTGGGAGGTGGTGTTCCCCGGCAGATGCCGGGTGGTCTCTGCATCAGAAGATTGTCCTCTCAGCTGCACTGGGAGGGACGCAGGGTGAGGAGCCTGGCATCCTGCCCTGGCCCTGGCGATGCCACCAAGTGGCCCTGTGACCCTGAGCAAGTCTCTGGACTGTTCTGAGCCTCTGAAAAGCAGCGAGTGTGGGGCAATAGGTGATCCTGTGAAGTCTCTTTCAGCTCCATGAGTTCTCACACAGCGAAACCTACAATTTTACGCCGATGGCCTCGTCAACACTACACGTGTGACTTGTAGAGCCATACATTTCTTACCAAAGGATCCAAAAAGGACCGGAAGACCAGAGGCTCCCAGATCGACACAAGAAATGAAGACGGCCAGGAACACAAAGTGCTCAGTCACAGAGCAGAGCCCCCTGAGAAGACAAATAACATGGGGACTGTAAGAGAGACTCGACCACATTAAGTTCAAGGGAGGAAAGAAAAAGAACGAAGGCCATTTGTCACATGCAAAGATGGCAATGACATGAGGAAGGAGATCAGAAGGCCCGAGTTTGGTTTGGGATGTGCAGGGCTCTCCCTGTCCGGCCGAGGAGATCCCTCTGCCACCATGGCAGCAGCGCCTGAAGAGCAGGCAGCCCGACGGCTGCCGCATCGAGGTGGGGTAGAGGGGGCTTCACGGATCTAGACTAGTCTAGTGACAGTTTAGCTGTTGTTTCTTTTTCATTTTCTTTTCTTGTTTGAATTTTATTTTATTTATTTTTTATACAGCAGGTTCTCCTGAGTTATCTGTTTTATACATGTTAGTGTATATATGTCAATCCCAATCTCCCAATTCATCCCACCCCCACCGCCTGCTTCCCCCCTTGGTGTCCATACACCCGTTCTCTACATGTGTCTCTATTTCTGCCTTGCAAACCGGTTCATCTGTACCATTTTTCTAGATTCCATATATATGCGTTAATATATCTTTTTCATTTTCTTAGGAAAAAACTTAAGACAGTGCACTGGTGCCAGTCTCCTTCTCTGGCTTGGAGGGCGCCAGCCGAGCATTCAAGGACCGGGGCCAGGAAGCAGCTGAAAGGCGGACGCTGCTGGCCACCCTGCTGATGGGAGGTATACCATCCAGCCAGCCTGTGGTTTCACCAGTACCAATGAACATTGATATTCCACATGAACAGTCTAAAATATATTAGGTTGGTATTCCAGACGAACACTCCAAAATATCTCAATTTAATGCACCCCGATGTTCACAGCAGCATTATTTAAAATTGCCAAGATATGGAAGCAACCTAAGTGTCCATCAACAGATGAACGGTTAAAGAAGATGTGGTACATATATCTGCATATACAATGGAATACTACTCAGCCATAAAAAAGAATGAAATTTTGCCATGTGCAGCAACATGGATGGACTTGGAGGGGATTATGCTACATGAAATAAGTTAGACGGAGAAAGACAAATACCGTGTGATGTCACTTACATGTGGAATCTAAAAAAATATGACAAATTAGTGAATATAACAAAAAAGAAGCAGACGCACAGATATAGAGGACAAAGCAGCAGTTACCAGTGTGTGTGTTGGAGAAGGACAATACAGAGGTTGGGGGGTGGGAGGTACAAACTATTGAGTATAAGATAGGCTCAAGGATGTACTGTGCAACATGGGGAATGGAGCCAATATTTTGTAATAACTGTACATGAGAAAAACCTTTAAAAGTTGTATAAGAAATAAAAATAAAATATAACTTAAGTTTAATTCGTTTACCAAATATATTTTGTGAATAGCTTGTTAAAACACTCAAATACAGTTTTTAGAACTCTAGAGATGCATTAATATCCAAGAAGTAAGATTATAAAAACAATAAAGAATAGCTCTTGAGAAAGATGATGATTTTAAATGAAGCCAGAGGAGGAAATTAGATCCTAGAATAATCAACATCATCCTGGGAGTTTCACTAGGTTTAACCATTACTGAAGCATTAGGCAGTCTCAAATATTAAAATGTTAAAACACCACAGTTTCTTTCGTCTGGGTCTTAGGTGACTTAATTGTTCTTATTTGTTTGATTATGCCATTTAAATGCACCAAACAAGAAGCTGACTCACACTCAGGTAAGAATTAGTGTGAAAAATCAGTATTTGCTTTTTATAAATATTGTGTATCCTTCTAATATGATTTATACAGATTCAGTGTGCTGGGCCACATGGTGTGGTCCTTGGGATGGGAATTACGTTGCCTAGTTACACTGTGGGGTCCAGTTCCAGCTCTTGCCTTGGCGGCGGCATCTACACTTAAGAGGGACTTTCCTGAATCGTTCCCTGATGCAGGGAACAGTTGGTTTGTGTTTATTTGTGGGCTGAGGCTAAGCATAGATAATTGTATTCCCCAAAGATATTTTTCTCAAATTTTGATAAACTCAAAATAGAAATTAAACAGGAATTCTGTAGCTGATGGCATTTATAGTAGTTTTTGCTAACACAAATGTTATGGTATTTTAAAAATGAAGAAAATTGGCCTTTCTCCCAGAAAGGAGAAAAAGGATCTGCTGGGAGAAATCAGCAGATCTGTTGTAGCACACGTATAAAATAACAACAACCATGACAATCCCCCCCTCCTCTCAGCCACACACACACACACATACACACACACACACACGGGCTTGTCTGTGGAATGCTCAGCAGAGTGAAGTAGGTACTCTCCCCTCCATAAAATCCCTAAAGTTGAATCTTACAGAATTTCCGAAGTCAGCCAAAGCTGAGTCTGGAATTTGCAAGTGCAAAGTGGAAATATCTTCACTGACGAAGACCTACACCTGCTGGTTTCTTTTCTTAATGTGGCAGGAAGCGCGCATGTGTGTGTGTGTGCGTGCATGCGTGTGTGTGTGTGTGCGTGCATGTGTGTGTGCATGAGTGTGTGTGCATGCATGTGCACACAGGTGCACGCACGTACATGGATGCCGTTTTTTTTTTTAATAATTCTCATACTGAATTTTCTGAACCTGAATGCTCAGTTCACACAGCCGTAAGCACCATGAGAATTTGGATTGCTAGAGAAAACAATTGAAATGATTCGGGTTGAAAATGAAATGCTGGCAAAACCTTTTAGGCTGAATTGTGTATTTGCCTGTTTATAAAGACCAAGCAAATCATAATCATTCACTCATCCATTCATCATGGAACAAATTATCATGGAGCTTGCTCTATGCCGGGTGTGTATTAGGGCTGAGGAAAGCAATGTGGTGAAGGTCCTGTTTTCTGGGAACTCACCACCTAGTGAGGGTGAATCATGAAGTCAGACTGTGCAAGCCCTGGGAAGAGCAGTGATCACAGGAGGGAACATGATCTGGAATCTGTCATGTAGGGCTTCCTGGAGGAAGTGGCATTTGAGCTAAGAGTTGAAACTAGATCAAGAGAGGGGAGCCACCCTCCTGGCCAGGGCCCTGCACAGAAAACAGGCCAGGGTGACCAAGCACAGCTCACTGGAGGGAACTGTCTTGCCAGGGGCTCAGGAGTGTGCAGGCAGGCCATGCAGGGCCATGTGGGGTGCAAGCACCTGGCGTTCAAACGGAAACAACAGACTTGCTGAACATCTGTGTGTAGGAGACCCTGGGGGGAGCTATTTTGTCACCTCTAGTTGCCCCCAACATCAATGTCATTTCAGCCACCTCACCACACATACAGCAAAAAGAAAGGAAACATTACCAGTGGACAATTACAAAGTAACACCTCACGACTGTTGTAACTGCAGTGATGTCTTTACCTCACAACTATTGTAACTTCAGTGATGTTTTTACCTCACAACTGTTGTAACTGCAGTGATGTTTTAAAACATTTTTGAAATGCAGGATGTTCACTCTGTAGGAACATCTACTTGTTTTTCCTGTAAATAATAAGAAAAGGGCTCATGTGCGCATAGCGATGGGCCATTTTTTAAGTAACATATTGTGTGGAAACAGTATAATCTGACTGAAACTTTGGCTCTTGACACTGGGTGGGTTATATGGTACCGTGGAACCTTCAAGAGACGCTTGTGCCAAAGAAAATTCAGGGTGATAACAGATGGCCCCTTCTGAATAACCTCTCAGCCCCTGTAACCCGTTTCCTGTACCTTCCATCACGCTGATGGCCATGAACAGGCATCCCACGTGAGTACAGTGTGCGTGCGCAATGGAGTCTTGGGAAAATAATGTTTGAATATTTGTTTCTGCGTTTACGTGCTCCATTGGTGAATGAAATGGTAAATATTTAAAGCCCGAAACTCTTTCCCTTTCTCCTTCAAAGACGCATTCTGAGCCGATCTGGCCGACGTGGCATCTCCGCTCCCCGATTCATTAATCACTCTTTGTTTGGGCCGAGTTCATTGTTCCGATTGTCCAATCCTGCTCGGGAGGGAGCATCACGGCCCAGCTCTTTGTTCAACACACTGGTCCCGTGGACACACCTGGGGGCGGGGCTGGCGTGCACGGGCAGCAGCCTCGCAGCCCGATGCGGAAGTCCTGCGTAGCTTTCAAAATACGGAGGGTGAAGGCAGAGACATATTGCCTGTAATTACGTGGCTTGGCAAACACCTAGTGGCGAGGCATCATCACAGGAGTGATCACCTCTTAAAAGCTCGGTCCTAATTAATTTGAAAACACGTAGTGAATGACTAATGTTTTATTGGTGACGGATGATTTTTGAGGATTTCTTTATGTACTGAACAAGGGAAAAGATGGTTATGATTATGCAACATGCAGAAATGAAAGAATTACCGGAAGCGCTTGGTTTTTGCCGTTGAATTCACAACTTGGAATTATCTAGTTAAACTTGGGTCCTCGAAGCCCTAAAATACAATCCATCATTAGGAAATATTGAGGAACATGATTGGAGAGCGGTGATAATGTATGGCTGCAGAGCTATGTTAATGTAATTTAGGGATAAAATATAATAACTTTCATCCCCAAATCATATCATATAAAATATCTGCTGTCGATGCATGGTTTGTAGGTGGCATCCTGCCTGTATATGTATGTAGTGGCAGTTCTTTATAAGATGCGTACATTTTATTTTGTTTACCAGTATGCAAGGTACTAAAAAGTGTTTTATTGGAAGCACATACTCTAGATTTACAATATTATATTAGAGCGTATACATTTTCCAGCAACAAAAACAAAAAAGGTCCCACCGTATCCACACCAGTGACAAATCTGCCAGGAAATGACTAGTTGATATGCCTTTTTATTGCCACAGCTGCCTTGTTTTCTCTACTCAAAATAAAAGAAAATCACAGGATCCTTAAAATAATAGCTGGCAGCAGGTAGTTACTGGGAAACGCATGTCCCGACTCTTCACTTTGTAGCATCCGTCCGGATGGCAGATGAGAGGCTGGGATCTGCAGGTCGGTGACGAATACACGGGTAATAGCATTCAGCTCGCCTAACTGTAAAAGTGAATTCACCAGTCCTCTTTGTTTGATTGTAGACCTGACATGTCGGATGAAAGGGGGCCGTGGATTACCTGCCAAAACAACAGCACAAATAAACGCTAGGCACTCGGGCTGCTTGATGTCGACTTACAAACATCTCTCCCATCATCGATTCCAATTGAGCTGACGTGGAAAGCCCGGAGTCGCTGCCTTAGATGAGGGGGGATCTCGCAGCCCAGCCGCACCCGGCCGGCCTGGGGGGGGGGGCGGGGCTGCACCCTGCGCCTCTGGGTCGCGCTCTGGGTTGCGTGGGACCCAGGATGCCCCTTTTCCGTGGGCCAGGTGGAGCCGGGGCTCTGCAAACAGGACGACAGTATTTAGCATTCATAGGTGTTCTTCTGAAAGTTCTCTGACTGTCTGATGTGACAGGTCTGGCACTAAAACTACCTCCTGTGGCACTGGTTGATTTAAGCCAGAGGCAGCTCACGGGAGTGAAAGAGGCAAGCACGGGCATCTTTGGTGCGTCTTTTTCTTTACTTATTCCCTTTGCGTTCCTACCAAGCCCCCCTTAGGAGACTGCAGTTGTGAGGAACAGGCGCTATTTATTGGCTGTGGTTTTTTTTAAGGTTCAAAATAAGACTTGCAGGGCTGCTCATCTATCCCAGTTCTGCCCATGGTAAAGCAAAGCCCTACAATTAATTGCAGGCTTTCTTGCGTTTGGGTTTATCTTGATTTATAGGATACACAGAAAATAATTTTTTTATAGTACTTCTTAAAATAATACTTGTTATTTCTGAAAATAAAAGAGACTTTTATGATTTTTAAAAATTTTCTGCCAAGCCATGATTTTTACCACCCCACTTCAGGATGGCTAAGATAAAACTTTTCTTTCTTCCTTCCTCTCTTCCTTTGTTTCTTCTCTCTTTCTTTCTCTCCCTCCCCCCTCCCTCTCTCTCTCTCTCTCTCTCTCTCTCTCTTTCTTTCTTCCTCCCTTCCTCCCTCCCTTCTTTCCTTCTTTCTTTTTTTTTTTTCTTTCTTTCTTTTTTGCGCACACAGGTGTGAAAGTGAAAGTTGCAGGGAAAACGTGTTACATCAGGCTCGCCCCATGAGTGGTGTTCTCCCGGATCTGGGTGGAAGCCTCCGGGCCTCAGGGCCACAGAAACTCTTTGCCTGCAGCCTTTCGCTGTGACTCTGCCAGTGTGCCCTGTGCTCCCTGCTGCAACTACTCCTTACCATCTACAGACCAGGGTCAGAAAGAGCTTGAAGTGGCTTACCTGATATTCAGTGTGAGGGTTAAACACCATGCTGGACTAACTGACCGGTAGGGCTCAGAGAAAGGTAACTTTAGCTACTTTGTCTCCTGGGCGCTCATTTAAAACAATACCCTGCATATTTAAAACATGCTGCACACTTAAAATACATATTCTCTATTTTTAGCCTACGATTTAAATGGCCTCCCACCAAAAATCATTTTAAACCGTTACAGAGAACTCTACGTCGATCTAAATTCCTTAAAAAGTACAGCCAAAGGCTGTGGACTGTGATTCCCGGATCAGCAAGGATTCTCACCAAAGTGCCTGGGTTTTTGATGTTTCAAAAAGAGCACACCTCAAGTTTCTGTGTGAACATCCAGCATCTGTAAACATGTACCATTTTCTCGGCACACTTAATGGTATGTCACGTTATTTCTAGCCGAGTAGAGTCCTTCAGAATCCCAGGGACATCCTTATTTAGCCAACAGACGCTTCAATAAGAGAACTAAATTTAGTTCTTCGCAAGGAGGTTATAAATACTAATTTTTTCTGGTGCCAATATTGGTGATTAAATCACCCTAATTGGCATTGTTTGAGCTAATCACGGGGTGATTTATTTGCCTGCTATGTTTACATGAAGTAGATAGCAACAATTAAGTTTATTTTAACTGTAGTTATTAGAAATACAGTAAGTGTAATATATGCCAGAAGCAAATAAACATATTAGCAGGAAATGTTTAAATGATCTGAGTCACCGTACGAGCCAGCATAGCAGGTGGTGATATCCTGTTTTTAAATTACATCTCAGCAAGTGAACATAATAAATCCTCCTGTGTTATGCATTTCGCTGGTAGCGACTTACACTCACATTATTCAGTTTGACCTCATTCCTGCTAATCACCATCTCGGTTTTAATAGCTGCCACAGTGAGTGAAACAGTTAATGCAGTATTTCTTGCCGAAAGAGCGCCTGTCAGGCTATTGATGACAAATTAAAATTAATAAAGAAGATCTGTGTTGAATTGGAGGGAATGGAATAACTCTGGCATGCACGTGACGGCCGTGGCCTCTGGGGCGCCCTGTGAAGACTAATGTTTTTGGTGTATGTGCATTGTCCTGAAAGGCAGCGCGAAAACTGCCAAAACCCTGCCTCCGCCTGGAAGACTTCCTGAAATAGGAACTGTATTCTTTTAGCCCTCATCACATGTAATTTATCCCTCGGAGAGTTATTTCCCGTTCTGTACACCTTAGCTCTGTGCTGTAATAATAGTGTGTTTCCAAGGCTCTACGGTTTTATTTACCTCACTGAGAACCTTTACGAGAACAATCACATACACATAGGAGTCCGGAAAAGGCGGCCAAAACGTGCAAGTTCAATGCTGCGTTTCTGCAGAATGTATCGGCCTCCATTGCAAGGGGGCCCAGACACTTGGTTAAAGAGCCAGCACTGCCGCTTGTTCAGAAAGCACTCAGCGTTTGGGGGTCATTCTTTCCTTTCTTACAGAAAATGAGGTCTAAGCACAGTGCATTTTTCTCTTCAGTGGGTCCAAAATGAGAAGGTAACACTCCCCAGAAGATTAGACTCAATATCCTAAATACATATGTCCCCATAGCTGAGGTATGTTTTATGTCCACTTATATATAACATGTTCTTAAAAGGGAAAATCAAGACTCTGCTGGAGAACGGGAGCTGGGGGCAGGGGAGGGCCACCCACAGCCCGGGGCTGTGGTGGGAAGGCTGTTCTGGGGCCCTGAACTGGGTGACCATGGCAAGGTGACCTTTTTGTAGCCCTGAAGGGACGGTTGCAGCCTTTGCAGAATCAGGGAACGTGATTCTGACTGTGCCCGGGAGACACACCACAGTGACTGAGTCATCTTATCCCCAAAGGAGGCCGTCCACGGAAGTCAACACGGAAGGCCTGCGCTGGTCTTCCCAGTAAGTGCCAGGCCTGATGGCTGCCCTGGAGAGAGGAAACAGAATGAAAACCCTGCCCCTGGACTCCTTCTGGAAACCGAGGGGAACCCCAGAGCCGTTCCCACCGTTCCAGACTCCATGGTCTGCTGACGGCTGTGTGACTTTAGCTCTGGGCCTCCCTCGCTGGATCCAAGATTTCTCATGTGTTGTGTCCTGTCTCTGAGTTGCCAGCTCAAGTATTCCACGGGAAAAAGGAACAGTTCTGTCGTGGAGCCCCGGGGTCCTGGGGTAACTAGCTCTGCACCTTGCAGACCTCTGGCAGCGAGTGGCTTTCTTGCCGTGTTCCTGCTGCCCCTTCCCCGGCCTGAATCCTTGCAGCCAGCCCATCTGCCCTCTGGCCCGCCCCGACCACTGCGGGGCTGTCTGGTCCCGTCTCCTGGACCACCCCCCAGACTTGGGTGTCCGTGTGGCCCCTTCTCACTGGCTGCTTTGGGTCAGGGGCACGCCCTCATTTCCCTGAGCTGGAATCCTCTTGGTTAGAGATCATCTGAGACGTAACCTTTCATTAAAGGATGTGGACACTGGCCTGGTGTGGACAGACTTGCTATCTCTGCCTTTCCTCCTCTTTCAAGAGCTGTATCTGGGCCCTGTCTTGCCTCCATGGGAACTACAGACAGTGCGTCTAATTCAACAATGCATCAGATTAATTAATTAATTAATTGAAATTTATTTTCTTATTGAGATGACATTGTTTACAACATTATACAAGTCTCACGTGTACATTATCGTTCTACTTCTGTATACCTTACAGCGAGCTCACTACCAAAAGTTTAGTTTCCGTCCATCACCATGCAGTCGATTCCCTTTACCCCTTTACCCTCAGCATTCCTTTCCGGTAACCGCTATTCTGTTCTCTGTAGCTACGTGTTTGTTCTGGTTTGGTTCGGTTTGTTCATCTATTTTGTTTTTCGTTCAACAGTGCATTTTAGATGCAGAATATACCTACAGGAAAAAAGAGAATTTGGAGTTTCGGTTTTTAATAACAGTCTCTTACCAGATTTCTAAGTCCTTGTCTCTCTTCTGCAACAGTTCATCTATGGGCTTTATTGGAAATTGACATCGCATATTATAACCTAATGCAAGATAGAACCTTCTCTGTTTTGCCCAAATGTTCAATGATATTGCAGTGTGCTTTGCGCATAGCGCTAGCGTATTCCCTCTGTTGAATCAATGGCCATCCATCTAACAGGTGTGCGAGAGGATGCTGTGCATTCATCTCAGTCCTGAAATGCGGAATTGTTTTAATACAGGATTAAGAGGGTTGACACCTTGAAAAATTGAGAGGAGGTCCTTTGCAATTCATAGGGTTGACATATACTAGTCAAATTGCTGTGTCTCTGAGTTGTAAAATAAAAGTACAGAAAATGAGGAATTAATTCAATTAAACATTTTCCCACCCACCTTTTACCTTTCCTCACTGCTCTGGGGAATAATTTATGAAATGCATATCAACAGAAGACTTATTTTTGCCATTATTTTTAACTTAATGAGTGTACCTTGCACATCAGAGAGAAAGAGCAAAGGTTAAATTTTACATTAACAGCACATTGCAACATGGTATGCAAATATCTATATGCAAATATAAAGCCCCTGGAAGATGGATGTGTTATATTTTTAACCAGTTAACTATGACTGTGAAGTATTGTGTGAGATATTCAGTGGTTTCATTTTTATGTCTTTCTTGTAAATAATGCATAAAGTATGTAGATGGTGTCAAAATATGATTAAGCTATTAGCTTTCTAGTTTTCATAGTTAAGAATGTGTTCAGCATGGAGCCCCTAATAACTCATTTCTAAAGGCAGCGACCAGTATGAAATATTTCTTATTCAAGTGAACATCATCATGTGACATAATGATTTTGCTTAAAACCAAGTTAAATGAGGAGTAAAATTAAACAATATTGCACGAATTGTGTTTGACTAATTTCGTGTCACATTATATTAGCGAAGCTTTCGAAATATGTGTTAATGACAAATTGTGTAAGCCCCCAACATGCTTTATATGTCTGTACAACCACCCTTAAGTCATTAGCTTTTTAAAGGTTCATTTTGTTTGCAGTTTCTGTAGCCAGTGGCTTTTCCTGATTATCTTTGCCCGTAAAAGTAGACACAATTTGGAAATACATTCTACGTACATCGTGGGGACTTCATTTCGGTAACAAGGGCGTGATTCTTTTTAATAAGGAAAGCAAGTCATTTGAAAACTTGAGACGTTGGACTTGATGCGTGCTATTTCTAAATTAGGCATCATAACAACTTCTTAAAATATGAATCCCAGCCTCCAAAGGACCATCCTGACGTGTGGTAGTGGACTTCTCTGAATCAAATTTGCTGAGAAGACGAGGAATCACCAACGTTGCAATCGGCTGCCACGAAGGCTCGTCCTGTCTTTAAGACACGGCCAAGCCAGCCTCTTTGGTATGTGATGGCTGAGGTGGCCTGAGCTGGCTATTGGCAAGTCACCTGTGATGAAGCTGCAGCCTGGCTCTAATCTGCTGTGGAGACGCTGGGGGATGGTGCTGCCCTGGTAAGTCTGACAGAGCAGAAGGGGGGCCCAGGATCACCAGAACAGCAGAAAGGAGGCTGCTTAATGTTTACACTCATTCCTGGAAGGAGAGTTTGACCTTTACCCAGAGCAGGGGCAACCTCGTAGAGTCACAACTATGATCTTTGCTGATCATATAAAGGGATTTAAAGTGTTGGGAAACACCATGTATGGAGTAATAAAACTGACCAAGTATGAAACAAACATCATGTAGGTATCGATGCTATTTTCCAAAATGTTTGCAATCTCATTGAGCTTTCATGACAAGCCGGAGCTCGTGAGGTGAGGAACAGACTCGAGGGGCAGTGTTTACTCACAGAAATGTCGGAGATAAGTGGCCTGTGCGCGTGTGAGCCCGTGTGTGTGGTAGGACGGGCAGTGGGGAGCAGGTCAGGCACCAAATGCTCTAAAACCTGGTGGAAAGTTTGAGAGACAACAGCAGAATCCAATGAGCTTGTGCCACTGTTTCTCTATAAAGTTCTTCCCTGGACCAGTGTGGTCCATCAAAATAGTTAAAAAGTTGCGGGTGGGAAGAGCACCGCTTTTAGTTACTAGCAAAACACTATTCTGCTTTATCCATTTTTTGGATAATGAAATGAAATGAAATGCTATTCGGTGCTAATGGCAATGGAACCGCAATTGGACACAGGCATTAGGAAGCAGGTGATGACCTGGACCCGAGCGGTCCCTGGGGATGAGAGGGCATCCCCTTGGGCACAGGTGTGCCCCGTGACCTTCAGCATCAAGGAGACAGAAGTGACTGAAGACCTGGTACAGTAACTGCACAGAATATTTGCAGAGGAGGAGAGAGACCCACATGTACGGTAGAAGTATTATAACGATGACTGAACACATTTACATCAGTAATTAATACACGGGAAAGAAGATTCTAGAACTTTGTAAAGGCCAAGATTACTATGATTTAAAGACAGATGTGCATCTCTTTACATATGAAACGTATGGAAGGCTTTGGCCCAACTGGTGAACAGCACTTATCCAAGGATTAGTGGATCATTGGCGATTCCTGTTTTTTCCTATATACCATTTTGCATTTTCCAAATTCTTTTAAGAGCATTAAATTTTAACTTTGCTTTTATTTTGTGGAATTTATTCATTTTAAAAATTTGAGATAAATATAAGGGAAAAATGAAATAGCTCATCATTCCAGCACCCAGATAACCTCTGTTGACATGAAAGAAAATAAACTTTAAAAGTTATATATATATATACGATTAGAAAATGTAAACAAAATGCAACATGAAAGCTTTGCTCTTTCTATAGCTCTCCTAAAAAGGTAATTGATAGTAATGGTTTTAATACTTATAGAAAGATGGCTATGCATCTACCAATGTGTGTGTATAATTTATACAGAAGGAATCAAATTATTTAAACCACCTTACATTTGCTTTTTTCATGTAATAGATCTTGGGTCTCTTTCCAGGTCAGCATAACTGTACCTATTTCCCTCTGAATACATTTTATCAGTATTCAATACACGTGCTCAGGATATGAGGTTGTGTGCACATAAAGAAGTCTCTAGAACTTTGTAAAAGGCTGCGTGCATTATTAGTTCTTAGATTTGGGAAAAAATTCTCTACCCCATGTCAGTTTTATGATTGGGAGTGAAAACAAAACCGAACAGTATGAGTTGTCTTGAAGACCCCGTGATTGTAACGGATTCCGATTCTTCTGGTGCGTGGGGTCCAGGTAGACCAGAGCCGCTCCTGCTTCACCTTGGTGGGCCTCCGTGCCCTCTGTCCTCTGGGGCCTGATCCCTGCAGCCCAGAGACACACCTGCTGGTCTCCACAACACCACGTTCTATGGATGACCTTGGTCAAGTCACTTAACTTCTCCAGCCCTCAGGGGTCCCAGCTAGAAAAAGATGTGTGCCACCACTTCTGCTCTGCTGCCGTTGGTCCCCTGGGAATGCTCGATGTGCCTGACACGGAGCTCCTCAGTCCTTCCTGTTCAAGGGATGGTTTTAAACTAAATACAAGCCAAATGTCCTCACTTGTAAAACCTAAAACCGTATGAACTAAGAGCCACTGTCCCTTCCCTGGAGGAAACTGCGAAGCGCAACTTGATGCTGCCTTTCAGACTCTCCCGAGCCGAGCCAGCGCACACGCATCTATACACACGTGTGTATGTGCTTCCTTTTGCACAAATGCTAAGCTTGCCCGTTGTGGATTTCACTCTGGCAGCACGCACAGATGACTCCTTCTGGTTCAGGGCTGCAGGCTCTCCGTCGGATGGGCAGACATAGAGATGGCTGTTGATGTTTCACCATCACAAACAATACTGAGACGTATCTGCAGAGATGGATATCTGCAGAGACGGATATCTGCAGCGTCTGCAACCACGTGGCCGTCTGTGAGCTGGCCCCGTGGCCGGAGTGGTATTGCACGGTCAAAGGGTGACCACGCTTAGCTTTTTACAGGTGTTGCCGAAATCCCCTCCAACGTGGCTTCCGGTTAGAGTCCAGCCAACAGCGATCGCCATCTCCTGAGCCCTCAAACTTCTTTCAACACTGGTTTTATCAACCCTTTAAACCTTTGCCAACAAGATACGTGAAAACAAGGGTCTTGGGTGATTGTGGATTCTCCCACAGCTCCTGTTCCGCCTCTCTGTGCCCTGTGGCGTCTGGGTTCTGGCTTACCTTGTTCCGCTCTATGAGCTGCGATCTCTTCCCTCCGTGATGTCAGCTCTCACTTCTGCACCCTGACCTCGAAGATGCGGGCAACCCTGACCTCCCTCATGGTTCCTAGCTTCACCTCTGGATGTCTGACCACTCTGTGCCCCGTCATGCCCCCAGATGGGCCTTTCATCTGTCTCTCCAATCTTGCCTTGCAGATGTTGGCACCCACAATTATTTGTTGAATGGTTACTCGAATACATGCAAGGATATCAGGATGAGGCTATGTTTAAATTTTTCTACTATTTTCTGATCAATCCTGTGTTATATGCTGTGTAACACAACAGGAGAGGCGCTTCTCTCTTCCTTTTTCTCTTTCAGAACGAAATTGACTTGGCATAATGCATCACTATTTATTTAACCAGTCTGCATTTAAAAAAACTCTCTCATGTTAATTTTATATTCAGGAAATTAATCAATCGATAAGCATCGTTTAAAAAGACTGCACACACTGCACACGGCTTCCCTTCCTGGGTGAGGGCTGAGGGTGCACCGAAACAGTTACTTTTCCTCTTCCTCTGCAGGATTTTTCAAATTTGAGGCAAAGCTGGTGGTATTTGGATAAGATATGTTTAACTTTAGGAAAGTGCATGAATACATGTAAAAACATGGAAATTGTGATACTGTTTGATCCAGCAATTTATCTTAAAAATTAATCAGACTAATGTGTAAAGTGAGAGGATGCTTGGTAAAAACTGATGCCTAAGAGTAGAGAATTCGTTCATTAAATTAGGATACAGCCACAGAACGGAATATATGCAGTCATTAACAATAACGTGTGTATATATATGTAGGTATGACTGTATATGTACATACATACATTCTTATACATAAATGTATGTATACGTACATGTACATATGTATTTTAAAATAAATGTTCACATTTCACAGTTAAAGGAAAAAAGCAAGTTGCAAAACATTATGTATAGTATAATTCATTTATACTATAAAAGGTATATTAAAATGTTTTCATATATGCACCTCAGGACCCTTTCAGGGGTCCATGAGGTCAACATTATTTTCTAAACTCTGAGTCAAAACTAGTTTCAAAACAACTAAGACATTTTTTGCCTTCTTCACTTTTATTCTCATGCGTATACAGTAGAATTTTCCAGAGTCTTCGTGAAGTGTGATATCACAACAAATTGAGTACAGAAGCAAGTATGGGAATCCGGCTGTCTTCTGTTAAGCTGGACTTACAGAGATTTGCAAAAATGTGAAACAATACCACTCTCTCTATATGTTCTTCATATTAACATGTTGTGGAATTATTATTTCTTTAAGAAAGGAATTAATGAATAAATATTTCTAAAATGATCAGTTTTAGCTTCGATATGGTAAATATCAATAGACATAACCCATATAAACAAAAGCTCTTTGTGTTTCTGAATAATTTTTAAGAGTATGAAGGGGTCTCGAGATCAAAAAGTTTGAAAGCTGCTAGCCTAGGCCACAGTTTAGTGTGCAAAAACATGTGCGAAATAAAGGAATGAATGACTCAGTTGAGGTTACTATTTTGATGTCATTTTCAGAGACTTTATATGTATTTAAATTTTTTATAACTTTGTGTTTTGCTTTTTTATTAAACATGAAAATCAAACCCATTCTTATCCTTCTAAAAATGCTATAAATATCATTTTGATGGTTGTATAATAGTCCACATAGCCTAGTGATTCTCTATCACAGGAGCACATCAAAATTGCCTACAGGACTTCCCTGGTGGTGTAGTGGTTGAGAGTCCGCCTGCCCATGCAGGGGACACAGGTTTGTGCCCTGGTCTGGGAAGATCCCACATGCCGCGGAGCGGCTGGGCCCGTGAGCCATGGCCGCTGAGCCTGCACGTCCGGAGCCTGTGCTCTGCAACAGGAGAGGCCACAACAGTGAGGGGCCCGCATACCACAAAAAAAAAAAAAAAAAAATTGCCTACAGAGCTTTAAAAATTATATAGGCACTCCTGGGTAGGGTCTGGTCATTTTTAGGCTCTTTATGGGCATTGCCAAATTGCTTCCCCAAAGTTGTACCAATTCACATTCTTCTCCTTCTCACTGTCAGCAGCATTTTCATGAAAAAATCGTCCATCATATGCATGGTTCCCTGTGGATGGGGCTCCTCCCGTATGGGCATGAAGCAGCTGTTTCTTGCTTTGTCAGCTATCGGGTTGTGCATTTAAGGAGGCCTCTTAGAAGGCCCAGCTTCACCTCTCCTGGCTTCATTCCTCCTCAAAGTTGGGCCACCCATGCAATTGTCTGCAGAGCCCCAGGTACCAGATCTGCTCTCAAGCTTTCTTGCACTTTGGCCTTCATCTGAAGAGTAGCAGCAGGGCACTTGCCCACGTGCCACTGTCTGCCTTGCTGTCTGACCCCAAAGGAAATGCGTTTCAGTCCAGTCCCTGCTGTGGGGCAGATTCAGAAACCACTGCCTGGGTCACTGAGTGGTGTTCCATCTGCCTGAAGCCTTCCTAGACCCCGGTTGGTCACCAAGCGTGTCCCCGCGATACACTGAGGCTCTAATCAGTGTGGAACTGGCCTATGGAGAATGGGCTTGAATAGAGGAGGCACAAACAGCCAGGAACACAGGGGGAAACACTGGACCTCCCTGGCTGGGGAAAGGCACCGCAGACGAATAGATGACAGCATCCGACGCTCATACGGTGAAGAGGACGGCATGCCGCCGGAAACAGCTGCTGAGAACGCATAGAGGGCTTGCCTCTGGGAAGGAAGCTGGCGGCGCATTTAGCAGTCCTCCCGCACACTGTGGACACAGCTCCGATTTCTACGTATCTACTCTCCCCTGGAAATTCTGAGAGATGATGTTCAAAGCTCTATGTGCAAAGATGCTCGTTTTACTGTTATTTCCAATAGAGAAAAATGACAGTTATCCCAAAGGGGCATGGGAAGGTGAAGTCTGGGGCATTAGAAAGATAGGCTATTTTGCTGTTATTCAAGCTGTCATTGTTTTGGTAGTTTATAATGATGAGAAAAATCTCATAATATATATTTAAAAATTTGACTTCAAACCTAGACATGTTATTTTCCAAATTATGTAAAAAAAAAAAAAACACCCAGATATATAAGTATGCATAGAAGATAGACAGAAAAAGTCTGGAAAAAAGAGTCAAAATGTTAATAGTCGTAAATTACGTCTGGTTTTAGAATATCTATCTATCTGTCTATCTATCTATAAATTTAGGATATGTATACATTTAGGACATAGATGTAATTTTCTCCAATAAGCATTGTATGTCTACAGTAAGCATTTACTTTCCTGAAATCAAAACAACTTAACAGAGTGTGGTCCCAGCTTTTAGGGAAAGGTTCCTATGAGGAATGCCACCTAATCTGGGAACCGATATTTAACCTGGAACTGGACGAGCCTGAGTTAGCAGGCAGTGGGAGAGTGGAGGGGTGGGTAGGGGGAGAGCACAGGGTGTTCAGAGGTCCCTGTGGGCCAGGCACTGCTGCTCTAGGAAGAACGTGCGAGTGGAAACGGTACAGAGCTGGGTCCTCAAACTACCGCCTGCAGGGCAGATCCAGCCAGCTGACTGTTTGTAAATAAAGTTTTTATTTTTTACTTTATTATTATTTTTTATTGATGTATAGTTGATTTACAATATCGTGTTAGTTTCAGGCATACAGCAAAGTGAATCAGTTATATACATATATCTATGTATTTTTTTCAGATTTTTTCCATTATAGGTTATTACAAGATACTGAATATAATTCCCTGTGCTATACAGTAAATCCTGCTGCTTACCTATTTTATGTATAGTGTATATGTTATGTGTGTTCATGTTAATCCCAAACTCCTAATTGATCCCACCTCCTGCCCTTTTCCCCTTGGTAACCATAAGTTTGTTTTCTATGTCTGTGAGTCTGTTTGTGTTTTATAGAGAGAACATTTTTGTATTATTTTTTAGATTCCACATATAAGTGTTGTCATATAGTCTTTGTAAATAAAGTTTCATTGGTGAGTAAGTGAATGTGTGGAACAGGTTAAGAGTGGAAGCAGTGGTGGCTGACAGGGTCCTGGCTTGGGGAGCTGCCCGAGGATGCAGGGGAAGAGGAGGTCTCAGGTGGGTGCAGTGGCTGGGATAACGCATCCCCTCCTGGTCATGTACAATCTAAGGTTCCTGGTAAAGGAGAGGTGTCCAGAGGCAGCTGGGCCTGGAGCTTTAGGGAGAGACCTAACTTTATTTATTTAATAGAATGTGGCTTAATTAATTCAATAATTTATTAATTTTTCCTTCCAGTTTTATGGAGGTATAACTAACATACAGCGCTACATACCTTTAAGGTATACAGCGTAATGATTTGACCTACATACATCATGAAATTACGACCACAGTAAGTTAGTGACTATCCATCACCTCATACAGATGCAAAATTAAAGAAAAAGAAAAAAAAGGTTTTTTCCCTGGTGGTGAGAACTCGTCAGATTTGCTCTCTTAACAGCTTTCATAGGTAACACACAGCCGCATTCACCATATTCGTCATGTTGTATGTCACACCCCTAGTACTTATATATCCTGTAACTGGAAGTTTGTACCTTCGGACCACCTTCCTCGAATCTAATCCCGCCTCCCCCGTCCATCTCTGGTAGCACAAATCTGAGGGACAGATCTAACCTAGGCGTCAGCTGCCTGCAGATGTGAATGGAGGTCTGGGCTGAGAGCACAGGGAAGAGGAGAGGGTATAGGCTGGAGCCCCAAGGAGCATCCTGGCCTGGAAACACATGGGAGAAGAGGTGTCTCCCAACCAGACAGAGGAAAGGGGGGCCAGTGAAGGGGGAAAAAAACAGGAAGATCAGGAGAAACAGGCCTGTTAAGGTCCTAAATGCTGCTGAGATGTCAAAGGAGAGAAGGACCCGGGCACATCTTTGGGATTTAGCCCCTAGGAGGGTGCTGGTGCCTTAGGGAGATTTGAATTTGTTCAATGAGTGATGTCAGAATCTGGCATTATTTTTTTTTTTCCTACAATATGAGCCTCATTCTTTGTCTCCTTGGTCATCAGGCTGCAGGCTGAAGACAGTTAACCACAGGCCATTGGTCAGCAGGGAGAGTCTCCCTCAACCTGGTCTTGCCTTCAGCACCCATAAACCTGCTACCTCGGCCTCTGGCGATGTCACTGTCTTTAGTAACAGCATTAGGAACATGGGAAACAAAAGAAGGAAACTGCCTGCCGAGAACAGAGTGATTATTTCTTGAATCTATAGATAGAACTTTCTGCCATGACAGAAATGGTCTAAATTTGCACTGTCTAACGAGGTCACCACCAGCCACAGGTGACCACTGAACACTTGAAATGTGGCTAGTGCAACTGAAGAACTAAATTTTACAATTAATTTAATTTTAGTTAATTAAAATTAAAATAGCCATATGAGACCAGTGGCTCTCCTGTAATGGACGCAGTAGTTGTAGATAATAATTGTTTGGGGGCTGAGAGGTATTTTCTAAATTAAAAATATATGATAGTGACTTCAAAATAATTACTTCTTGAGCACACTTCCTTTCCGTGTACTGAGGATGTATTCATAAGCCTGGTGCTCAGATATGTTGTACATCAAAGCAATCATGTTCTATTTGTCTAAGGGTCCATTTAGACAAACTCTGAGTGTGAAGCAATTTGCAAGGAGAGGGTGCAGCATATTAAACAGAGAAGTTTTCTCCTTGTTCCTTCCTTGTGTAAACTTTGAGGACTTAAAATTTTATCTGAGCACAATAAATGACGCGCTATGAACTAAGCCTGAAGGCACAGTGGCCTGGGTCCCTGCACTGGCATCATGGTCTTGTGAAATGGAGACCATCAAGGTGACTCTGACAGGTGGCCACAGTCACCACCTTTCAGAGGTTCTAGCTGGTCTGGCCCCCAGCAGGATGGGCAGATGCCTCTATCACTAGTATGAGGACCAGTGAGGAAAACCGAACACTTGAAATGTGGCTAGTGCAACTGAAGAACTAAATTTTACAATTAATTTAATTTTAGTTAATTAAAATTAAAATAGCCATATGAGACCAGTGGCAATAATTTTACATTTCTGAGGGTAGCTCTTAGCCCATGTCATCCTCATAAGCAGTGTCTTCTTTTGGGTCCATAAGACAGTTTGCCCCTCTCAACCGGGGCTTTCTTCCCCAGAGACCAGAAAGGAAGGTCCTCATCCTTCCCAACCACCACGAGGTTCTGGAGAACCTCCAAAAATGCAAAGCATGGTTAACAGAACAAGTGAATTTTTGCTAGGAAATCTTTATTTCTTCACCCACAATTTTGGGGTGAAGTGGAGTGGGAGGGGAGATGTATTGACTTCTCTCTCTGGGTGCCCTAGACACACACGGCCTCCCCTAGGCCTGCTCCTGTGTTTGATGCTGCCCCAGAGCCCCCTGGGGCAATAGAAGGTATTTATGTGATACATTGGCGGTGTTTATTATACGTAATATGTATACTGTAGCAGAAGGCAGATGCACCATATTGTCTAAAATCAGAAAAAAAATTGAATTCTAAAACACAACTGGCCAAGCGTTTTTGGTGAGGACCCATGGGCTTGTGCTGAAATTTTCCACTTGTGTCTGGAGCTCTCTGGGGGCCAAGACTTTGTGTACCTCGTCCTTGCCCATCCCCAGCACGCTGTGGAGTTCATGGCACACAGTAGGCCCCTGGGCGTGGGCGAGGCGGCTGGCGAGGGGCAGGGGGCTGGGCGCTTTGACCACGGGTGTGTTGGGGGCCCCTCTCCACTCGGGACTCACTGGATTTGAAGAGTAGATGTATCAGATTCAATGGTGATCAAGGTCGGTGTCCAAGAGGTTCAGCCCCGTGAATGAGAGGGTCCAAGAAGGTCCATTTCATCAAGACAGCTCCTGTGCGAGGACGCCGTGGAATCCAGGAACGGAATTCAGCTTCAGGAAGCAGGGCTGGGAGAAGGTTGCCAGATTTAGCAAATAGCAACACAGGACTTAGCTCATCTGAGTTTCAGGTAAATGAGTTTTTTTGTTTGTTTGTTTGTTTATTTTAGTATAACTATGTCTCAGATACTTACAGTAAATTATAAATAAAGTACCAGGACATACGCTAAAAAATTATTTGCATTTTATTTATGGTTCAGATTTAACTGGTGTCCTGTATGTTATCTGGCCGCCCTGCTCTGGGAGGAGTTAGCGAGGTCAAGTCCTTTGCCTTCTGCAGAATTGGAGAAGAGGACCGGGCCTGAGAAGGGGTCGGCAGTCTGAGGGCAGTGAGGGAGCAGCCGCAAGAGGGCGCCAGGAGGCTCAGTCTGTCCTGCTCCCACCCCTGGGGCAGCGATGGTTGGGCGCTGCGGCTTCCGCCCGCCGGCCGGGGCTGGTGGGGTGTCCGAGTGAGCCCACCCACGGCACCATAACGTCCAAGCCTGGCGTGGAGGCAGGCCTGCCACAGCCCTGTCCCTGCCACCTGCCCTGCACAGGCGCTGAGACTAGGCCGTGGACCATAGGCTGCGGGGCGCACCTGCACACGTCGCCTGAGGGAACCACACAGACCTCTGTCTCCAGGGCTCCCCTTTAGTCCACAGGACAGCAAAGCCCAGGCTGCTCAGGGTGACTCCATCCCGATAATTTAGTTTCCTCTTCTTCTTTTTTTTTTTTAAACTTTCTTTTTGGCTGCCTCCCTCTTCTTTATTGACTAGTTCCATGCAAATTCTGTATGGCTAATGCTGTCAGATTAAGAAGGAAAGACTGACTGCATGGCGCCTTTTCCTCTCCATTGCAGAGCGTAATTGCAGTATTAAGTCAAAACTAAACCGTCGGCAGAGGGGATCTGTCAGCCTGTTTTAAGGCTGTACTCAGGGCCAATTTAGATGCCTTTGCAAGTTACACAGAACTAGTCTGGGTTGAACTTTCCAGGTGGTGGTAGCATTTTTCAGAAGCACCAATGTTCAGTTGATATCGTGTGACATGGAGCAAAACCTTGGGACGTCTTCATTGGACTTCCAGGAATGCCTCTCACCTTCGGGACTTGATTCAGCCCGGAGCACCGTGGAGCAGGCGGCCTCAGTGTTTGCGTGGGTCTCTCAGGCTGCAGAGCCGGGAGGTGGCTCTTTTCTTCCCTCACTGTCTCTGTCATGGTCACGAGTCTAAGATAAATGAACAAAAGCCCTGTTCCGTGTTGTTAAATGACGCCCTCAGTCCATCCCATCACATCCCGTTATGGCCTGTGCGCCGCCGGTGCCCGTGGTCCAGCCAGGCAGCATCGAAAGGCTAGATGCAGAGGCGCTGCTCTCTCTGTCCTGGACGCCCCACTCGGGATGGGAAACGTGGCTCTCAGGAATAAATTACTGTGCAGCTTGCACCACCAACGTTGTGGAAGGGACAGAGATTCTTCTTAGGTATGGTTTTAATGCTTCAAAGACTGTCGCGCTCTTCCGGGCCCTGGCCGCTGGTTCTCCTCCGGGACGCGGTGACATGATGATTGAACGGCTCAGCCTGTGTGAGCAGGAAGCAGGACATACTAGGAGGAGTGGCTCACAAACAAAAGTGTCCCAATGTGAGGTGTCCCTGAAAGAAAAATGGGCCGAGTGCCGAGAGGTAAGAAACGCCTTCAGATGGTGGAGAGTCGGCCTGGAGAGGAGCGTGGACTCACTACCAGTGGCTGCTGTGTCTTGGTGACGTGGTCACAAGCCCCAGGCTCCTGACACACGACTAGCCATCCCGACCCACCACTCGGGACAGCCATGCATGGCACATGCTACCTGTACTTGACATTCCAGGCCGTCTGTCCCAGGGCCACGTCCATCCTTCCTGCCCACCAAGCCCACGCTACATGGTCCAGACCTGAGAGAGTGGATGGAAATCCTGAGTTGTGATTGGAAAATCAGAGCAAAGCCTGTGTTCAGACTCGGCCCCTCCAGCTTCTGCCTGCCCTGCTCTCCCAAATGCTGCTGACTTCCGAGTCCAAGGGCTCTGCCTCGTGTGTCCTCACTGCAACCACGTGGAGTAGCTATTCCTTTCTTAGATTTTACTTTTAGGGCTATTTTAGGTTTACAGAAGCCTGGGTGGAAAGTACAGAGAGATCCCATATACCTTCTCTCTCCCTCACGCCCAGTTTCCCCTCTTATTACCATCTTGCACTGGGGTCGTTCATTCCTTAGAGTTGATGAGCCAGTGTTGATACATTATTATTCACTGTCATCCATAGTTTAGCTTAGGGTTTCCTCTTCGTGCCGTGCATTCTGTAGGTTTCGGCAAATGCTTGACGTCACGTATCCATCATCACAGTATCATACAGGGTGGCCTCACTGCCCTAAAGGTCCTCTGTGGTCTGCTTATTCATCTCCCCCCTTTCAGCTCCTGGTCTTTTACTGTCTCTCCAGTGTTGCCTTTTCCAGAATGTCGTAGAGTTGGAATCAGGCGGCATGCAGACTTTTCAGACTGGCTTCTCTCACTGAGAACAGGCACTTAAGTTTCCTCCGTGTCTTTTCGTAGCTCGATAGCTCAGTTTTTTTTGGTGCTGAATAATATTCCTTTTTCTGGATGCACCACAGTCCGTTTACCTGAAGTAGTTATTTTAATGTTTATTTTGCAGGTGAGGTGACTGAGCCTGATGGTGGGTGAGTGTTGTGCTTTAGGTCACACCGTTCTGGGGATATATCAACAGGAAGTGAGCCCAACCCAGGGCTTTTGGATGCCAAATCCACCATGATGCTGCATTCCATCCTGGAACAGGTAAATCGGAGGCAATATTTGTCATTTACTTTCCACATTCCTGATGGGTGTCATTTAACATCACTTTTCTAAGTGAAAGCAGGCATCTGAAGACTCTGGGCCAGACCCTTCCATGGCATGGATGTGGTGGCATTGGCTGGCATGGCCAGGAGATGTTTGCCTAAGAGAGGACTACCCCCACCCTCCCCAGGCCCGTGCCACCCCCAGACACCTGTGCAGCGGTCACGTGTTGTGGGGATAGAAACTTTTTCCTCCTGATGAAGAGGAGGGATGAATCATTTAAAATTTGGCATCTAAACCTCCACTTTCCTCCTAAAAGCCTCCGGAATTGTCCTGCAAAAACTTCTCTCCTGCTTTGTCCTAACGTCTGGGTGTGAGCAGCTTCCTTTGGGAGACCATAGTAGGGCTTCAGATTTCACCATCAAGAAAACTCTAAGATTTTTGGAAGCAAGCCCCTGATTAAATTGGTCTCCTCTGCACCACGGCTTCCCTCTCACGTCCTCGCTAAGCCACAGAGAGAACCTGCATGTTGGTTAGGCTATTTGTGGATGTCTTGCCGTGTGCATTTCTGCTTGCTTTGCTCAGCCACCCAGATTTAGCTATTTAAGTTTCCCTCATAAATCAGCCACTCTGAGCATCTTAATCATCTCCCTCCACTTTGTCTATAGCTCTCTGCCCTCCAAGAAATAAATTACCCACAATTACTTAAAGTTAGTAATTGGATTTATTTTAGTGGTAGAGGGAAAATTTATCCATTTTGCTAGTAATTTGTAGTCATTTTTAGTAATTGATAGTAATTTTCTAGTAAATACTAATTAAATGTTTCACTAAGTAAAGGAAGTACAGAGTAATGTATTCACTAAGCGTTAGTATTTCCAATTTATCTTTCTACCAGCAAGTGATTTAGGTTGAGTTCATAGGATCCAGTGGAATTATTCTCATTGTAGTCATCTTTAAAAAAGCCACAGGAGCAAAGAATTAAAGACTGCACACACAAGGACCTGCTGTCGTGCTACAGGTGGGTAAACTGAGGCAGAGGACGACCAAGGTGCTTGTCCAGGATCAGTTGCACAGCCAGTGGAAGGACAGAGGTCCTGGACTTCAGACTTCCTGTCTGGGCCATCTTTGGTTCCATACAACCTCCCAGAGGATGGGGCAGAACGCCAAAATAAAGGTTCCAGCTCCCCGCAGGAGGGGCTGGTGTGGCCCAACCATGGAGGCGTTCCTCCTAGCTCCCGTCATCCCCGAGGCCTTGACTACAATGTGGATTGATCCACGTCTAGGTCGAAAGAACTTTAACTGTATTTTGGGCCATTCTGAAATGTGCTAATTTTGCAGGTGTACCTGCAAGTAAAACTTTGTAGACCGATAATAGCAGAAGTTGTTTCACCAAATGAATCTATTAACCCTTGTTAGGTGGCCAGTGCTTACTTTTTATCTAGTAAGTTATTTTTTCTTTTAAAAATTATTCTCTGGGACTATTGCATGCATGGGGTATGATACACTTATTACCTGGCACTGTAATCATTTCTTGTCTGTTTTTCCATCCAGAGCCTCGAAGCATGTTGGTTGGGTAAAAGAGAGAAGTGGTGATTTTTCCTAGGACACGCTCCTAGTTAGAAAATAATATCCCTCTAGAATTAATTAATTAATGGGAGTTGATGCAATTAACAAATACTGAGCGACAAAGTCTACAGAGGCGGCTGTATGGAGCCATGCAAACACCCTGGCTTCCATTTCATGACCAGTAAAGTGAGGGGCTAATCTGCAATTTCCCTTGATGATCTCTCTCTCAAGCTTTTTCAAAATGGAAAAAATGGTTTTATATTGATTTTAAATGTAACATATGGTCATGAGGAATATGGTGAAACCTAAAAAAAAAAAAAAAAGACATTGAAATCATCCATTGTTCCCCAATATGATTACTCTATTGGTACCTTTTCTTACAGACGTAGTTTTCCCTGTAGGTTTGTTTTTCAGTTGTAATCAATCAGAAGAGAAAACTTCAATTTGTTTTATTTTTCCTTAGATGATAAGTATAAATATGTCAATATTGTCTTTGTAAATACAGATTTTAATGGTAAAATAATATCCCATCAAATGTAAGAACTGTAATTTGGTTAACCATTTCCCTATTTTTGTGACATTTATTATTTTAAATGTTATTTTAAATTTTTCATTATTATAAACATTTTCAATTTTCCATTATTATAAATAACACTTCTGTGAACATCTTTATAAAGCTTCTTAGATGGTTTTCTTTGGTTACATTCCCAGAACAAAATTATGAGGTCAAAGGATATGAATATTTTAAGGTTCACATTACTTCTTGCCAAATTGTTTTACAAAAGCACTGCATCCAGCAATTTGTGACATTTCCCATTTCACTTATGCTCCATCTCTGCTTTGGATACTGTGATGAAAAATTTCTGTTAGTTGGATGGGAGAAGAATTGTGTCATGTTTAATATTCAATTTTCATTAACCATGTAGTTAAATCTTCTTCTTCGAATTAAAATTTGTATTCTCTTCTCTTGGAATTGCTTGTTTCTGCCCTTTTCCTATTAATCTGTTGGGACTTTTATGTGTTTCTTATCCATTTACATGAGCTACTTACATAATAAAGATATTAACCCTTAATTATATTTCTGCCCATTTTTTCTAATGTCATGGACTTCCAAGTTGGTTTTCAAGCTCACAGTAATTCTTAAATGATCCGGGGGACAACGTGGCCTTTCTAATTTCTTTCCTTTCATTGAACGCTGAGTTTACAAGGGCAGGGCCCGAGAGAACAGAAACCTGCACGATGAAGATGCTGGGTGTTGGACTTCCCTGGCGGTCCAGTGGTTAAGACTCCACGTTTCCACTGTAGAGGGCACGGGTTCAATCCCTGGTCAAGGAATTAAGACCCCACATGTTGAGTGGCGTGGCCAAAAAAAAAAAAAAAAAGATGTTGGGTGTTTTAAAAATCCACGCAAGATGCGAGCCTGGCTTTTAGAAGTCTCTCCCACTGGGCCAAGGAATCCTTGTAAGAATTAAATAGGAAACTTCCATCCCTCACAAAGTAACCATGTAATGCCACACTTCTTGTCCCCATCGCACATCTGAGGGGGAGCTGCTTTCTGAGCACACATGAAACAGGCGACTCCCCAAGTCAACATAAATTTTCAATTAAAGCGCGGTCCTCCCAATGCCTGGGCAGCACCTGCCTAGCAGCCTCTCAGGGTCCAGCCGCTGCCGCCTGTGGATCCAAGGCCTGGGCAGAGGGGCCTCAGCCTGCTGAGAAGCCCACCTCGCAGGGCAGAACTGGAACCTTTGAAAGCCGCGGGAGGGCTCTCTCCTGGCCTGGCAGCCCTGCAGTGGGTTAGCTCAGCTGGAGGCTCTGAGGTTACTTGAAAATAGCCCCTTCCGCGAAAGCTCCAAGGCTGAGCTGAGCGATGCTTAGGGTGCTCGCACACTCCTTCGGTCCAGCCACATCCCCTTCTCATTTTTCTCAGCAACAGTGATCCAGAAAGACACATGAGCATCTGTATAAGGATTTTTTAAATCCTTAAAATTTTTAAAAAACTTTCAACAATCAAGTCAAATACCCCTTGAACCCTCTCTGCCTCCCTGGCCCCTGCCTCAGGGTCCTTCCCTGAAGAAACCACTGGTGTCAGTTGTCTGTGTGCCCTGCTAGACATCCTGCTTTGCTTTCACGTGCAGAAACACACACACCTAGAAATAGAGCATGTTTGCAGGTGTGAGCCTGCACACGTGTGCTTATTTGCACGTTCATATATGTGCATATGTGCTTGTATGCATGTATGCGCATGTGTGCATTTCACGTGCATGTGTCACACGGGGATGTATTGTGCACATTCTGTAGCTTGCTCTTTTTACTTAACCTGGGTGGAGATTTTCTGTGTCAGCACGTTGGTCTGTCTCTCCTGCGAGCGTGAGAAGGCTGGGCTGGGTGGTGAAAGAACACACTTTGGCCAAAACAGAGCATGAATCCTGTACTAAACCCCTATGATTAAAGGCCATCCCTTTCCTTTTGCAATTTAATTTTCTTACCTCTGTAAGGACCCCAGTGTTCCTCGCAGTGGTGTGATCTTAGGTTGAAAACAGTTTTTTGACGGAAGAGTCGAGAGAGATTTAGGAAATTTATATCAGGAAGGATCTAAAATACTTTTGTGTTTACTATTTAAAAAGCAAGAATTACGGCGATGATAATGTGCCATTTGGTTAACACTGATAATATGAAACAGCTGCATGTATCTAAGAGGGACTTGACAACATAGGGATCAGTGATATCTCGTGGCACATGATGGGAAACGGTTGGGCCCAGAGGCACATGGACACTCAGGACCAGGGTTTGAGCCTGGACCCCCCGACATGCCGCCTCGATGGACCTTGTCCCAGTCACTCCCTGCCTTGGTTTCTTCATCTGTGTCATGGGCCGGTCTCACATGACTGTGAGGACAGAATGAAGTAATGAAGTATGTGACAGCGTGTGTGTAAACTATCAAAAAACACGAATGTTGGTAATTATTGCTATAAAGGTGGCAGGTGTGAACGTCTGTCGTGAGGACGAAGCTTTAGGGCAATGGGATACTACGTTTCTATCCTGGACCCTGCTGGAGAAGCTTCGGGCCCCCCCTTCAGCAGGTGGCCGGCCTTGCCCCGCCGGGGCCTCTGGGGGCGCACACCTGTCCGCTCTTAGTGACCTCGTCCCAAGGGAGGTGAGAGGCTTTCCCACGAGGGGAGGCCCTGTGGAGCCCTTCTGCCGGTTCAGAGCGCTCCTGGAGCACATACTAGAAATTTCGCCGGTCCCGAAGGGGGGCATGGGTGAACCCTGCCTCGCTGGTGTGGCCGCTGCCCCCGGGGGTGCTGTGGCCAAACGAGTAGCCGGAGGCGGCTGGGGTCTGAAGGGCCAGCAGCCTTCCTGTGCTGCCGAAGGACACCGCGGGCACCGCTCCCAGCCCGCGCGAGAGTCCGTGCTGCACGCCTTCTCCAGCTCACACCTGCCGTCTGCGGACTCGTCTCCTGGGCTGTCCCCGTCGACTGCCCGCGCCCTGCTGCAGTAGCTGCTGCTCCCACCAGGGCTGCCCTCTGGTCAGTACTGACTTCCTGTTCTCAGCGTCCCAGTGGTCACTGGGAAGGCAAAATGGGGAGGGGGAGGGGCGGACGATGTTCATCATCTCTTCAAAATCCGTATTCTGCTGTATTGAAGGGGAGTCACATCAGACGACGGGGTGAGCTAACACTGGTTCGAAAGGAAATTATGTTGAAAATGTATACTAATCAATTATTTCAAAAGCTTGCTCCGGTACCCAACAGGAGCTGGAATGCTATGCAAGTTTAACAAATACACGTAAAACCTGGCTCTCCCGTGAAGATAATCATTTTCTTTAAAAAACAAAAACAGAACAAAACCCCAAAATTAAAAAAACAAAACAAAAAACCCCCTCACCACAACAGGCAAAGCTGAGCTTGAAAAAAGTGTGGCATTTAAAATTCAACAATGCTTATCTACTACAGGCTGATGCATGTTTAAGAAGATCTACTTCTTATAAAGATCTCCTATTTAATTAAGAAAAACTAATATCAAAGCGGTTTTTTGCATTTACAATTCGCGTTTAAACTTTTCCTAGATTAAGTGAGCTTAAACAGTTGCGATTCCTGACTTTAACAGCATTATAAAATACATTAGAGATTGAGAGGATAAAATTCTGCCATGTTAGGTTATAACCTAACTGCTATTTGCAGTTGTAAGGAGTACTAATGGCACAGGGACAAGATTTATTGTCGAGAGGACATTCCGTGTAACGTTTGCCTTGTCATTCCATTAATAATGACTGCTTATGAGCCATCTCTTTGGCATCTTTGTTGTCCTGAAAACTTACAACTCACAGCACAATTCTTTACGGCGTGTTACATTGCCCCCTCCGGGTATTTCTGACCATTATCCCATTTGGTTATATTCAAAACCCCTGCCTCCGGAGAGACCATTAGGCCGACCTTTCACCTCCCAACATTCTTGGTTCAAACGGTGTAATAACACGTAGTGAATATTTACAAGCACACTTATACTATAATAGAGTACTGCTGTGAACATTAGCACACATTTTCTGCTCAATCAGGCTCTGATGTAGAGCTCACTGCGCACCCCAGAGAAAATGCAGTCCCCAGTAAGCCGTGCTAGTGAAACACCCTTGAACCCACACAGCTTACATAACATAAACTGACTCGATGCAGATGAGCGAGGCGACACAGTCGGCGGAGACACCGAGTTCCCGGGATGCCTGATGTCGGCAGTGCCCTCCCAGCGGACAACTCCGGGCAGGAGGCAGGGGCCCTTAATACCCGGAATTCTGAATGGATCAGTGTGTGGGGCTTCTCCAGAAAAAGGAAATTAAAGGCCATATGATGTGCTGGCACCAGGTGGCCCAGTGACCTTCCCCAGGGTTTTTAAATTTTCTAATTAAAATTTTTTTTAATTAAAAAAAAAAGAGACACCCCCCCCCAATAGGATAAATTGTAAAATACTTCCTCTGCCTTGCCCCTCCTCCCTACATTAACTGGGTCCTTTTCTCCTAGCCCCGCCCACTTCCCCAGCTCCACCCCTCTGTGAGCTTCGTCACTAGCTCCACCCCTTCCGTTGACCACGCCCCTTGATTTAGTCCCACCCATTTCCATGGACGGCTCTCTGGATTTTTCTAGCTCCACCCCTCAGCACTGGCTCCACCCTCCCCAGCGAGGCCCGCCTCATCCTTACGTCATTTAAACAGCTGCTTCCTGGTTCCAGCCCTACGTTCCCCAAGCCCTATGGCCTCTTTAGGCCCAAGGTGCAGGGAGCGGACAAGTGCAGCTGAGTTCTCCTGTTTGTCTGCGTCTTGCTTATGTCCTGTCCTC